>NC_091355.1:6892043-7027043 GCF_038502225.1 Cherax quadricarinatus
ATAAACCCCTGGCTGCCTTCAAGAGAGAGCTGGACAGATACCTAAAGTCAGTGCCGGATCAGCCGGGCTGTGGCTCGTACGCTGGACTGCGTGCGGCCAGCAGTAACAGCCTAGTTGATCAGGCCCTGATCCATCGGGAGGCCTGGTCATGAACCGGGCCGCGGGGGCGTTGATCCCCGGAATAACCTCCAGGTAACCTCCCTCCCATGATTAGTGTAAACACGCACACATGGACAACTGTGAACAATATAATACTCTTCACTAAGAACATAAAGGAACAATACAGACCCGCTGACTGACCTGCGGGAGGCAGACCATACTCACACCCAACAAATTTTCTCTAACCTGTTTTTTAAAACTTCGAAGATAAGTTACTTGAACGGCGCTACCTGTCATTTTTTCTAGTTATCTATAACTCTACTACCAAACAAAAATATTTAAACAAGTGAAATGGTTATTCATTTCGCTATTTTAATTTGAATACGCTGTTAAGGGTTCTACACTTAACCAAGACAGGTCGTAGAGTGTTAGGTAAAAGGACACAGCTGTAACTAATGCGACATTTTATTGTGACAACGTTTCGTTCTCTGGGAACGAAACGTTGCCACAATAAAATGCCACATTACCTTCATATGTGTCCTGTTACTTAACATTTTGTTGGTAATTCTACCACCAGGTCTTCCAGTAATTGATTAAATGGATTAATTTAAATTTAAAAAATCAGTCAATAATGACACAGACCTTTTAGTTTTGTTCCTCCTCTGTTTTTGTGATCAGAGGCAGTGTCTTGAATTAGTATTTCCAACTTCACGAAACAGTTTCTGCAGTTTATCAAACGCTTTAGCCATGAAACTTCAGGTAACTTTAGGAACCAATATGACCTGACGTTCATCTAACTTTAGACTCTCTACTATATGTGTGTTCCGAATAGGTAAAATTGACCAATTAGCAAGAACTCATTTAAAATTAAGTCCTTTCTACAATGTTCTCTTATGCGTTTAAAGATATATTTTTTCTCACTTATGTTAATGTAAAAATTAATAATTTTGCACCAAAAGAAACTTAGAAAATTTACCTAACCTTATTATAACAAGTACAATTTAATTTAGCCTAATACAACTAAATATATTTTAGATAAGTTTACAATAGTTTAATAACAAACAAACACAATGAAATATATTTTTTTCGTTAGGTTCAGAATAATTTTTATAAAATTATGGCATACAAAAATTTTCACTTCCCTTATTCGGCAAGAAGAGTGTTGCTATTTAAACCAAAATAGCAAATTTTACCTATTCGGCACGGCACACACACACACACACACACACACACACACACACACACACACACACACACATATATATATATATTATATATATATATATATATATATATATATATATATATATATGTGTGTGTGTGTGTGTGTGTGTGTGTGTGTGTGGGGGGCCCACCTTCACTTAGGTTTATAACTGGATAAAGCCTATGCGTAGGCGAAACATCACGTAATTGTATTTGTCCCTATTTGTCATCTTGTTGGTGTTTTATACCACTCCCTAACCAAGACTGAGGTGTAGATAAATGGTTCAGAGATTTGACAAGTTTGATAAATTAAGACAACACTTGGGTATCTTTTTTTTTATGGAAACGTTTCGCCACACTGTGACCTCGTCAGTTCAATACAAAGAAGAATAGTGTCTACCTACCTGGAGTCCACCTAAAGGGTATTCCGGGGATCAACGCCCCCGCGGCCCGGTTCATGACCAGGCCTCCCGGCAGATCAGGGCCTGATCAACCAGGCTGTTACTGCTGGCCACACGTAGTCCAACGTACGAACCACAGCCTGGCTGATCCGCCACTGACTTTGGGTATCCTTCCAGCTTCCTCTTGAAGACAACCAGGGGTCTATTGGTAATTCACCTTATTGCTGGTGGGAAATTGTTGAACAGTCTTGGGCCCCGGATACTTATTGCGTTTTGTCTTAGTGAACTAATGGCGCCCCTACTTTTCAGTGGGGGTATGTTGCATCGCCTGCCAAGTCTTTTGCTTTCGTAGGGAGTGACGTGTGTACAGATTAGGGACCAGTCCCTCCAGGATCTTCCATTGAGTACAACTCAAGTGCTTCCAGGCGCTCCCAGTAGTTAAGGTGTTTGATGGAACTTATACGTGCAGTACAGGTTCTCTGTACATTCTCTAGATCTGCAATTTCACCTGCCTTAAATGGGGATGTTAATGTACAGCAGTATTCCAGCCTCGAGAACAAGTAATTTAAAAAGAATCATTATTTGGCTTGGAATCTCTTGTCTTGAATCAGTTTCCTCGTAGATGTGATAGTGGCATTGTTGTGATCCTTGAAGGTGAGATCCTCGAACATTACCACTCCCAGGTCCTTCACATTACTTTTCCGCTCTAATGCGTGATTGGAGTTTGTAGTATACTCAGTTAGATCAGTGTAGATCATTTTAAATGGTGAAGATCTGATCTTCATCATACTTCTTTGTACTGGAGCCAAGAAAGAGGTATTATGCGTGGTAGAACTTGTCTTCACACTACAGAAAGCACCACCTAAAAGGATGACAAGGTTAAGTCTTATTATCAAGACTCTTACATCATTAGTTGACAATGACACACTCATGCAAGATGCACTGAAGCTTTACATGACCAGTGCACACGGATGAAAAATGCACAATGAGGGTTAGGAATGATGTATACACCTGACGGGAATATGTACACTCAGGGGTGCCATGAGTGACGCGAAAAAAATATAAATCAATGAATCTATAAACTTTTGACGTGACTCAAAAATAGATCAATATGGGACAAAATGTGAGCTGAGAAGGACCTGCCCATTCTTGTTTGTATGTTTAAGGAGAAACATGAAAGTATAGGTTGATCAATAATTGTATGTCACTGAAAGAAATAGCTTTAAACAGACTAGACAAATGCATGGGTGAAAATTCCCGGGTATAAATAGAACCTACTTGGCAACTGCCACTATGACAACTGCACTGCTAATTTTATGCCTATGACTGAGAGTAATACCTTAATGGTCAACTTTAATCAACGAAGGCAGGCGCCAGTCACCACGCAGAGCTATCCACGTTATATAAGAATAAACAAGGCGTTAGCCCTATTAGCCAGTGCTAGACAGGCCCTACAAGGTAGACAGGCTGTCCATCGGTCAGACTCGCCCCGTCGCTGCCCCCCTCTCCCTCCCTCTCTCAGGTTTGTTTAATCTATTTATAAAACTTCCCAAGGTATTCGCCTCAATAACGCTACTTGGCAATCAGTTCTGTTTACCTTCGACTTTCCCCAACTACGACTTTACTAGATCTGAATTTACCAAATCTGAATATATGATTTTGAGTTCTTTGTTAGATATCATCGGTTCCCGAAATTATAAATACGACAGGCAGATAAAAAAAAAGTAAAGGTAACGATGAAGAATACGACACTGTGTATGTGTTTTTTGGCAAAGATCCACACAAGAGATTGATGATGGAAGGGAGGAAGTGATTGGCAGAGTGCTGGATGCAGGGAGGTGATATCACAGGCTTGGCACCGGTCCCTGGCACCGATACTACTCTCGTGGTGCCCAAACAACTGCTGCCTACACAATCCCACCTCCCTCGGTACTTATCAATGGAACAAACATATTGTCTGTAGCAAACCTCCCTTCATTCTGACTCATTCTCGCGTACTTGCTTGCTTGCTTGCGCGTGTGTGTATATGTGTGTGTGTGTGTGTGTGTGTGTGTGTGTGTGTGTGTGTGTGTGTGTGTGTGTGTGTGTGTGTGTGTGTGTGTGTGTGTGTGTATGTGTGTATGTACTCACCTAGTTGAGGTTGCGGGGGTCGAGTCCGAGCTCCTGGCCCCGCCTCTTCACTGATCGCTACTAGGTTACTCTCCCTGAGCCGTGAGCTTTATCATACCTCTGCTTAAAGCTATGTATGGATCCTGCCTCCACTACATCGCTTCCCAAACTATTCCACTTACTGACTACTCTGTGGCTGAAGAAATACTTCCTAACATCCCTGTGATTCATCTGTGTCTTCAGCTTCCAACTGTGTCCCCTTGTTACTGTGTCCAATCTCTGGAACATCCTGTCTTTGTCCACCTTGTCAATTCCTCTCAGTATTTTGTATGTCGTTATCATGTCCCCCCTATCTCTCCTGTCCTCCAGTGTCGTCAGGTTGATTTCCCTTAACCTCTCCTCGTAGGACATACCTCTTAGCTCTGGGACTAGTCTTGTTGCAAACCTTTGCACTTTCTCTAGTTTCTTTACGTGCTTGGCTAGGTGTGGGTTCCAAACTGGTGCCGCATACTCCAATATGGGCCTAACGTATACGGTGTACAGGGTCCTGAACGATTCCTTATTAAGATGTCGGAATGCTGTTCTGAGGTTTGCTAGGCGCCCATATGCTGCAGCAGTTATTTGGTTGATGTGCGCTTCAGGAGATGTGCCTGGTGTTATACTCACCCCAAGATCTTTTTCCTTGAGTGAGGTTTGTAGTCTCTGACCCCCTAGACTGTACTCCGTCTGCGGCCTTCTTTGCCCTTCCCCAATCTTCATGACTTTGCACTTGGTGGGATTGAACTCCAGGAGCCAATTACTGGACCAGGTCTGCAGCCTGTCCAGATCCCTTTGTAGTTCCGCCTGGTCTTCGATCGAGTGTATTCTTCTCATCAACTTCACGTCATCTGCAAACAGGGACACCTCAGAGTCTATTCCTTCCGTCATGTCGTTCACAAATACCAGAAACAGCACTGGTCCTAGGACTGACCCCTGCGGGACCCCGCTGGTCACAGGTGCCCACTCTGAAACCTCGCCACGTACCATGACTCGCTGCTGTCTTCCTGACAAGTATTCCCTGATCCATTTTAGTGCCTTCCCTGTTATCCCTGCTTGGTCCTCCAGTTTTTGCACCAATCTCTTGTGTGGAACTGTGTCAAACGCCTTCTTGCAGTCCAAGAAAATGCAATCCACCCACCCCTCTCTCTCTTGTCTTACTGCTGTCACCATGGCATAGAACTCCAGTAGGTTTGTGACACAGGATTTCCCGTCCCTGAAACCATGCTGGCTGCTGTTGATGAGATCATTCCTTTCTAGGTGTTCCACCACTCTTCTCCTGATAATCTTCTCCATGATTTTGCATACTATACATGTCAGTGACACTGGTCTGTAGTTTAATGCTTCATGTCTGTCTCCTTTTTTAAAGATTGGGACTACATTTGCTGTCTTCCATGCCTCAGGCAATCTCCCTGTTTCGATAGATGTATTGAATATTGTTGTTAGGGGTACACATAGCGCCTCTGCTCCCTCTCTCAATACCCATGGGGAGATATTATCTGGCCCCATTGCCTTTGAGGTATCTAGCTCACTCAGAAGCCTCTTCACTGTGTGTGTGTGTGTGTGTGTGTGTGTGTGTGTGTGTGTGTGTGTGTGTGTGTGTGTGTGTGTGTGTGTGTGTGTGTGTGTGTGTGTGTGCGCGCGCGCGCGAGTCTGTGTGTGTGTACTCACCCAGTTGTGGTTGGAGGGTCGATTCACAGCTCCTGGCCCCCGCCTCTTCACTGGTCGCTATCAGGTCACTCTTCCTGCTCCATGAGCTTTATCATAACTCTTCTTAAAGCTATGTATGTATCCTGCCTCCAGTACACCACTTCCCAGACTATTCCACTTCCTGACAACTCTGTGACTGAAGAAATACTTCCTAACATCCCTGTGATTCCTCTGAGTCTTCGACTGACAACTGTGACCCCTTGTTGATGTGTCCCATCTCTGGAACATCCTTTTATATGTCGGTATCATATCCCCCTTATCTTCCCTGTCCTCCAGTGTCGTCAGGTCGATTTCACCTCTCCCCCTAGGAAAGGTTAAGGGAGACTAGTTCCATAGTTCTGAAACTAGTCTTGTTGCAAACCTTTGTACTTTCTCTAGTTTCCTACGTGCTTGGCTAAATGTGGATTCCAAAACTGGTGCTGCATACTCCAATATAGGTCTAACATACACGGTGTACAGGGTTCTGAACGATTCCTTATTGAGATGTCGGAATGTTGTTCTTAGATTTGCTAGGTGCCCGTATGCTGCAGCAGTCATTTGGTTGATGTGCCCGGTGTTATACTAAACCCAAAGATCCTTTTCCTTGAGTAAGGTCTGTAGTCTCTGCCCCACCCCCCTAGACTGTACTCCGTCTGTGGTCTTCTTTGCTATTCTTCAATCTTCATGACTTTGCACTTGGTGGGGTTGAACTCCACGACTCAGTTGCTGGACCAGGCCTGCAGCCTATCCAGATCCCTTTGTAGTTCTGCCTGGTCCTCATCCGATTGAATTATTCTCATCAACTTCACATCTGCAAACAGGGACACTTCTGAGTCTATTCCTTCCGTCATATTAAAAAATCCCAGAAACAGCACTCGTCCTAGGACTGACCCCTGTGGAACCCCGCTCGTCACAGGCGCCCACTCTGAAACCTCGTCACGTACCATGACTTGCTGTTGTCTTCCTGATAGGTATTCCCTGATCCATTGCAGTCCCTTCCCTGTTATACCTGCCTGGTCCTCCAGCTTTTGTACTAATCTCTTGTGTGGAACTGTGTCAAACCCCTTACAGTCCAAGAAAACGCAATCTACCCACCCCTCGCTCTCATGTCTTATTGCCGTCATCCTGTCATAGAACTCCAGTAGGTTTGTGACACAGGATTTCCTGTCCCTGGAACCGTGCTGGCTGTCGTTGATAAGCTCATTCCTTTCTAGGTGCTCCACCACTCTTCTCCTGATAATTTTCTCCATGACTTTGCATACTGTACATATCAGTGACACTGGTCTGTCGTTTAATGCTTCCTTTGATATACCTTTGAAGAGTTTCGCGAGTTTATCTGCCCTCTGAGCCCAGCCATGGGCCAGGCTCGTCTGGTGCTTGCCTGGTCAACCAGGCGGTTGCTGCTGGAGGCCCGCTGCCCCACATATCCATCACAGCCTGGTTGATCTGGCACCTGGTGAAAATACTTGTCCAGTTTCCTCTTGAAGGCTTCTTCACTTGTTCCAGCCATGTTTTTGATATCTTCTGGTAAAATGTTGAACAGTCTGGGACCCCGGATGTCTGTCTCCTTTTTTTAAAAATTGGGACTACATCTGCTGTCTTCCATACCTCAGGTGCCTGCCCTGTTTCGACAGATGTGTTGAAGATTGTTGTAGTGCTACACATAGCATCTCTGCTCCCTCTCTCAGGACCCATGGAGATGTGTTATCTGGCCCAATCGCCTTTGAGGTATCTATCTCGCTTAGAAGCCTCTTCACTTCTTCCTCGGTTGTATGCATTGTGTCCAACATTTGATAGTGTACCCCACCTCTCCGTCTTTCTGGAGTCTCTGCTGTCTCCTTTGTGAACACTTCTTTGAATCTCGTGTTGAGCTCCTCAGGTACTTCGCGGTCGTTTCTTGTGATCTCCCCTCCTTCCTTCCTCAGCCTGATTACCTCGGTCATTGACTGTTGTTTTCCTCCAGATGTGGCTGTACAACTGTCTCGGGTTAGATTTGGCTTTCGCTGTTATGTCATTATCGTATTGTCGTTGGGCCTCCTGTCTTACCTGTGCATAGTCATTTCTGGCTCTACGACTGCTCTCCTTATTCTCCCAGATCCTTCGCCTTCTATACTTCTTCCATTCTCTAGCACACCTGGTTTTGACCTCTCTACACCTTCGGGTGAGCCATGGGCTCATCCTGGCTTTCTCGTTATTTCTGTTACCCTTGGGTACAAACCTCTCTTCAGCTTCCTTGTACATATATTGTTGGCACATGTTCCATCTTGTTTACTGACTTCCCTGTCAGTTCTCTGTCCCACTGAACCTCGTGCAGAAAAGTCTTCATGCCTGTGTAGTCCCCTCTCTTGTAGTTTGGCTTCATTAGTCCTGCCCTTCCTGTTTCCCTCTCCACTCCACAAGTAACTCTACTATGCATTTGCAGCTCAGAACCACGTGGTCAGTGGCCCCGAGGAGTCTTTCGTATGTGATGTCCTCAATATTTGCGCTAATCAAGGTGAATACTAGGTCCAGTTTTGCTGGTTCATCCTCTCCTCTCTCTCTGGTAGTGTCCCTTACGTGTTGGTGCATGAGGTTTTCCAGTACCACCTTCATCATCTTAGCCCTCCACGTTCATGGGCCCCCATGTGGCTAAAGGTTCTCCCAGTCGTGTCCTTGTGATTGAAGTCACCCATAATCAGCAGCTTTGCCATACTCGCACGAGCCCTTCTGGCCGCTTCTGCCAGTGTGTCAACCATCGCTCTATTACTCTCATCATACTCTTGCCTTGGCCTCCTGCTGTTCTGTGGTGGGTTATACATCACTGCAATTACCACCTTGGGACCTCAAGACTGAAGTGTTCCTATTATGTAGTCTCTTGCTTCTCCTCTGTCTCCTCTCTCCAGCTCATCAAAATCAGATTGGTTTTTCATGAGCAGTGCCACTCCTCCACCCCCTCCGTTTCCTCTGTATACTGTGTGTGTGTGTGTGTGTACTCACCTAATTGTGGTTGCAGGGGTCGAGACTCAGCTCCTGGCTCCGCCTCTTCACTGACCGCTACTGGGTCCTCCCTCTCCCTGCTCCATGAGCTTTATCATACCTCGTCTTAAAACTATGTATGGTTCCTGCCTCCACTACATCGCTTGCCAGACAATTCCACTTCCTAACAACTCTGTGGCTGAAGAAATATTTCCTAACATCCCTTAGACTCATCTGAGTCTTCAGATTCCAATTGTGACCCTTTGTTTCTGTCTCCCATCTCTGGAACATCCTGTCTCTGTCCACCTTGTCTATTCCACGCAGTATTTTGTATGTCGTTATCATGTCTCCCCTGACCCTCCTGTGTGTGTGTGTGTGTGTGTGTGTGTGTGTGTGTGTGTTTAATATATATCAAAGGATATTACGAAGTGATAGAAAATGTAATGTAGCGCGATATTAAAAACGGAAAATTAATTCACAGGAGCATTGTGTATGCAACTGTACCGAACCAGAGGAAATCCCGAAATAGACAGACATAAAAGTCATATCAATGTTTCATTCCTTTGTATTATAATATGTATGCGCAACATCCACTGGCAACACTGCAACTGTGATGAATGGTTTTGAAAACCGACAAGTTGAAGAATTGAGACACTTATGCAACACATGGGAATCTTTATTGGACGATGACCTACTTAAACTAGTGGCAGGTCCCACTAAGATCCCGCCTCCTCCTGCTTCAACTCATCTCACCGCAGTATATAAGCCACCTCTCTGGCCCTATGCTGCACTTACTTCTTCAATAAAGATTCCCATGTGTTGCATAAGTGTCTCAATTCTTCAACACTGCAACTCTTCAAGGCGATATTAACCAGGTTTTCCCAGTGGTTAACTGATCACAACTCTATAAACATTTTCCCTATGCTTTCAGTAACAACTCTGGATCAGTCTCTTCGTGTTGTTAGATCTCGTCTCTGGATCAACTTGGCCGCATAACAATAGAAGTCACTGCACTGTTTACACTGTCATGGCCACTGGGGAGTCCTTGCCTTGGTTATGGACCAGGCCGCGGGGGCGTTGACCCCCGGAACACCCTCTAGGTATACGACCCCACTATACCTAACACCATAATAAATAGATTTGGCAATGGGAGGTTAACATAAACGACACATGCACGATTTATTGCTCATGTGGACATGGAGAGGTCTAGTGCCATTCACCTTCCTGATTAAGACATGTGCAACAGTTGGGTATCTTTACTGTCGAAACGTTTCGCCTACACAGTAGGCTTCTTCAGTCAAGTATCTGACTGAAGGAGTCTGTGTAGGCGAAATGTTTCAACAATAAAGATACCCAACTGTTGCACATGTCTTAATCATCAACCTGTCGGTATTTATACCATTTTCAACATTCGCCTTCCTACTGTTCTTTTGGAAAGGGTCTCCAGACAATAACAATACAAGTGTTCTATTGCGACATGTGATTATGTTTGATCATAGAGAAAAAAAAACAGGGTTCGTTATGACAAACACCAATACTGTAATCTCTACAAAAAGCAATTAATTTGATTCTTCAAAGTCGGTCTCTCTCTCTCTCTCTCTCTCTCTCTCTCTCTCTCTCTCTCTCTCTCTCTTTCTCTCTCGCACACACACAGCTCAATACACAGCTTCAAGAGCAGATATGACACGATCCAACAGGCCAGAAATCAGTGATGCCGCTCACAGCAGTCCAGGAGGCGGAGCCAGAAGCCTAGTCTTGGTGCGTACGCGCACGCACACATGTAGTGAAGAAAGGGAGGGTGTGTGTGTGTGTGTGTGTGTGTGTGTGTGTGTGTGTGTGTGTGTGTGTGTGTGTGTGTGTGTGTGTGTGTGTGTGTGTGTGTGTGTGTGTGTGTGTGTGTGTCAACAATACAAATGAACCAACATGGGGAAAAACTGAAGACGTGCCCTCGTTTGCTGACGTGGAATATATAAAAGATGCGATAACCAAGTGTAAGTTAACAAAAAGGTAAATGAAGACGGTCAAGTTTCCGTCATCAACGGGAAGTAACAAGAAGCCATCACTGGAAATGACGTAAGACGCAGAGAAGTATGCTAAAAAACAATTATTTAGAAACAGTGACAAATCACTGGATTGGGCTCTATTAAACGGTAGTTTGTAATTCAACTATTGGAAATAAATGATATAAAATACCTACACAATGGAAATATAAACACTTAAGTATAATGTGATCCTTTGTTGACAACGTTTCGCTCACACAGTGGGCTTTATCAAGTCACAAACAGATCTGTTTGTGACTCGATAAAGCCCACTGTGTGGGCGAAACGCTGTCAATAAAGGATCACATTATACTGCTAAAGTGTTTTTATTTCCAATTCAACTATGGTCGACTCTCAAGACGAAGATACAAGTTGCAGTACAAGCTTTTACGGGAATAATGTTTCACTCATTGTAGAGCTTTATTTAGTTATTACACGACTTGATAAAGATCTACACAGGGCGAAACAATACAAGCTTGTTCTACAATTTATGTCTATCACAAGCAAATCACAGGTAACAGGTAAACACAGGCATTTACCGGAAACAGTGCCAGATAAAGCAGGCTGTGATGAATATGTAGGCCAGCAGGCCACCAGCAGCAACACCCTGATTGACCAGGCAAGCACCAGACAAGACTGGGATATGGTCAGACAGCGTGAGTACAAAAACTCCAGAAATCGGTCACAGGTACGCTCACAAGCACCCTATTTTACCCAATGGCAACTATAAACAATTCATTGGCGAAAAGGATAACGGAAGTGGTGGCGACGTTGTTCAAGTTTCGGTTATGCCGCTATGGAAAGATTTAAAGTAATAAAGACTGGAACTTATACAACAAACTTGAATACCCAACAAAGCGTAAGAGTAATGCGAGAGACCTGGGGTGATCATGTGTGGGTTCGGAGGAGATTCTGGGAGTAATACACCACATGGATGTCTTGGAGGCATATAATTAAGGTAATCTGAGGGGAGACCAGAGCCTTGCCTTGTCCAGTCTGCTATGCCTGGCGTGGAACTGTCCTCTGACTCACTACTGCCTGGGGCATGGCGGTTCAAAATGAGTGGGCATGACATAGTCAGGGAGACAGTGACTCACAAGTAACGGTCTTAACTAGGTATACTAACACAAGTACACAGTACTACTGACAGCTCGGCGACGCTAACATATGACGTCCTGACATACAGCTAACTTATACACACTATATGAGGGGAGCCCAGAGCCTTGCCTTGTCGAGTCTGCTATGCCTGGCGTGGAACTGTCCTCTGACTCACTACTGCCCGGGGCATGGCGGTTCAAAATAAGTGGGTGTGATGTCAGGGAGACAGTGACTCATAAGTAACGGTTTTAACTAGGTATACTAAAACAAGTACACAGTACTACTGACGATCATGTCAGAACATCTCAGTTTTAAGGATTACAACAGTGACACTTACACCCGCAAAGAAAACGATAGACTGGATAACTAGAACCTTCAAAATAAGGAATAAGAACATAATAAAGGAGGAACACAGCAGGCCTGTTGGCCCATATTAGGCACGAGGTTTCACAAATCCAACGAACAGAATAAACGCTACCCAAGCAATAAGCTTTGACAATTCTATTTACTCACGTGCAAGTCCCACTCAAATCCAACCCCTCTCACTCATGTACTTATCCAACCTAAATCTGAAACTACCCAAAGTTTTAGCTTCGATAACCCTACTAGGTAGACCGTTCCACTCATCAGCTACCCTATTACCAAACCAGTACTTTCCTATATCCTTTCTAAATCTAAACTTATCTGATAATACTCTAAATCCCTTGTTTTATCTAGTCTTGAGTACTGCTACACTCTAACAGCTCCGTTCAAGGCAGGTGAAACTGCAGACCTGGATAGTGTGTAGAGAAACTTTACTGCCCGCATAGATTCAGTCAAACATGTAAATTACTGGGAACATTTGAAGTCCCCTCGATTTGTACCCCCTGGAACCTATAGACGATGGATATACATTATAATTTACACTTGGAAAATTCTAAAAGGATTAGTCCCAAATTTGCACACACAAATCATCCTCCATGAAAGTAAGAGGCTTGACAGACAATTCAAAATATCCCCAATGAAAAGTTGCGTGGTGGTGATGGCGGCGGCGGTGGGTGATGGTTGTTACTGATGATGGTGCGTTGCTGGTGTTTTCATTGCGTAATGATGATAGGGGTGGTGTTTGCTGATGATGGGGAGGGTGGTGTTTACCAATGGTGGTGGCGTTGGTGTTTATGTGATGATGGTAGCAAGGACAGACTTTTTAAAATGTAAAGCACGGGGGCGAGATTAAAGACAGATGAGGCAAACAATACACAGATTCAACAATAGGGGTGGAGGCTCGATCCCTGCAAATACAACTTGGTAAGTACAATTACACAGATAATATGGCATCCCTTGTCTGAACTGTATGCTGAAGGGATAATAATTCCGATTTGTCTGCCATTATTATTTGACGGCCCGGGGAGACAGCAAGGTAACCTTATCTCATCTGGAGTAATAATGAGAGAGAGAGAGAGAGAGAGAGAGAGAGAGAGAGAGAGAGAGAGAGAGAGAGAGAGAGAGAGAGAGAGAGAGAGAGAGAAGGTAGCACCAAGCAGGTTTCTCCTGATAGTGCTTCAGCGCAACCGCATAACTGCTACAATTTAAGTCTCCTCCGGCGGCTAACAGGGTACAGGGCGGCGGGGGAGGCAACTTTCGCCGCAAACACTGCCGTTCCTCCACTCCATCTCCCCCACCCTCACACTGGTACATCACAAGACCCACCCAACCCCACATCCGCCCCCAACCCGCATAACCCCCCACCCCTCAAGGCTGGGTGGCCGCCATGGTTCCTCAAAATTACTACTCACTCACAGCTCACATCCCCTTGGCTGCTCTCACGTCCTAAAAACCTTGCCAGCAGCAGTCGACCATAACACCCTGGCATTTACCCGCCCTTCTAACATAATCTTAGTAACCTCTCACTGCCACACAACTTCCTAACTAACCACACGTGATTGCCTACCTTTAAAAATAGATCAAACCCAAGTTATCCTGGCATTTACCCGTCCCTGTAACACAATCTTAGTAACCCTCACTCCATACAACTTCCTAACCTAACCGTACGTGAGTGGTTACCTTTAAAAACAGATCAAACACAAGTTGTTTTCTATCTGTAGCTCTAAGGATTATCTTTCGCACGGCCCAGTCTCAGACCACGACTCCTAAGTTGGAAATGAAATATTGCAGTATTAAAGGTGCGTGTCGTACCTAGTGAATGCATGTAAAAAAATTTAAAGATTTACCCGTTATCTTGGTTTAGAAAGACACGTAAGCAAACACTATGACATTTATTAGAAAACGTTTCGGTCCTGGGACCTTGATCAAGGTCCCAGGACCGAAACGTTTTCTAATAAATGTCATAGTGTTTGCTTACTGGTCTTTCTAAAACAACTTATCGGTATTTATTACCAAGGTTTATACCACCCGTTATCTTACACAAGAACATAAGAAGGAATACTGCTGTACGCCTACTGGCCCATGCGAGGTAGGTTCAAGTCCCCTACCGGCTTAAGCCAATGACCCAACCTAGTCAGGTCAGGTCACAATCGCTAAAGGAAGAAGTACGGCCTCAGATCTAGTAGCACAAGCTAGTCAGGTCCAACTCACACCCATCCACACCCACTTATGTATTCATCTAACCTATTTTTAAAACTACACAACGTCTTAGCTTCTATGACGGTACTCGGGAGTTTGTTCCACTCATCTACAACTCTATTACCAAACCAGTGCTTTCCTATATCCTTCCTGAATCTGAATTTTTCCATCTTAAAACCATTATTGCGAGTCTGTCTTGGCTAGATATATTTAGTACACTATTTACATCCCTTTTATTTATTGAATTATTTCTGTTTTCCATTTATACACCTCAATCTTATACCCCTTAATTCTACGTCTTTCTAGAGAGTGCAGATTCAGGGCCTCAGTCTATCCTCATAGGGAAGATTTCTGATACATGGGATCAACACTGTCAACCTCCTTTGTACGTTTTCCAGTGCATTAATGCCCATTCTGTAATACATGTGGCACAGGGTGTACACACAGACAAGAAGCGTATAAACGCTGACAGTTTACATTAAACCTTTAACCTTTAAAGATTAAAGTGTTTTTGTAAGTTAGTATGCAGGTGAACTCCTGTCGTGATTTGCAGTCACCAGGCTAGGAACCTGCAAGAGTAAAGCACCGACAAGACAGACATACAAGATCCGGAAGCAACAGCTGTGGTAACTTCATCACACAGCCACCTTTCAACTGTAATAACTTCATCGGGTCTACCTGGAGGGCATTCCAGGGATCAACGTCCCCGCGGCCCGGTCCACGACCTGGCCTCCCGGTGGATCAAGGCCTGATCAACGAGGTTGTTACTGCTGGCCTCACGTAGTCCAACGTACGAACCACAGCCCGGCTGATCCGGCACCGACTTTAGGCATCTGTCCAGCTCCCTCTTGAAGATAACCAGGGGTCTATTGGTAATCTCCCTTATGACTGGTGGGAGGCTGTTGAACAGTCTTGGGCCCCGGACACGTATTGCGTTTTCTCTTAGTGTACCAGTGGCGCCCCTACTTTTTACTGGGGTTATGTTGCATCGCCTGCCAAGTCTTTTGCTTTCGTAGGGAGCGATTTCTGTGTGCATATTAGGAACCAATCCCTCCAGGATCTTCCAGGTGTAGATTATGATATATATCTCTCGCCTGCGCTCCAGTGAGTACCAGTCAAGTGCTTCCAGGCGTTCCCAGTAGTTAAGGTGTTTGATGGAACTTATACGTGCAGTAAAGGTTCTCTGTACATTCTCTAGATCTGCAATTTCACCTGCCTTGAATGGAGATGTTAATGTACAGCAGTATTCCAGCCTAGAGAGAATAAGTGATTTAAAAAGGATCATCATTGGCTTAGCATCTCGTCCTGAATGTTCTCATTATCCATCCTATCAGTTTCCTCACAGATGTGATAGTGGCAGTGTTGTGGTCCTTGAGATCCTCAGACATTACCACACCCAGGTCCTTCACATTACTTTTCCGCTCTACTGTGTGATTAGTTTGTAGTATACTCAATCCTAGCTATTATTTCATCCAGTTTTCCATAACGGAGTAGTTGGAAATTATCTTCACTGAACATCATATTGTTCTCCGCTGCCCATTGGAAAACTTGGTTTATATCTTCTTGGAGATTTGCCGTGTCCTCAATGGATGACACTCTCATGCAGATCCTAGTATCGTCTGCAAAGGATTAATAAACATCCTACGTGATCGAAACAATAATAATCAATAAAGATTCTTTCCACACAGCATTGGTATATATCCAGGTGTTAAATTACGCAGTAAACAAAGATGAATGATAGGTAAGACACAACAGTAAGGTATCTTTATTATGAAACGTTTCGCCTACACAGTAGGCTCTTTCAGTCGAGTACAGAAATGTTGGTAGAAGCAGAAGAGATGTGAAGACGATGTATACGGTCCATCACCCTTGAAGACGTAGTTTTGAGGTGGTCAGTCCCTCAGCCTGGAGAAGAGTATTTGTTCCATAGTCTGATACTCTTCTCAAGGCTGAGGGACCGACCACCTCAAAACTACGTCTTCAAGGGTGATAGACTGATTACATAGTCTTCACATCTCTTCCGCTTCTACCAACTTTTCCGTACTTGACTGAAGAAGCCTACTGTGTAGGCGAAACGTTTCGAAATAAAGATACCTAACTGCTGCATGTGTCTTCGCTAACAACCTGTCGGTATTTTATACCATTTTAATATTCAAAGATGAATGAAAATGAGCGAGTTAGAGTATTTTAGATATCATGGATCAGTGGGCTCTATTCTCCTGTTTTTATAGCCTCACAACCGGTTTAACATTCAAACCAGTCCCGGTAAACCCAATCATTACAGCAAAATTTATTATAACCATTACTGCGCTATGTAAAATTTTATTTTAAATCTAATACACTGTTTTGTTTGGCCAATTAGTGTTCTACAACTCGAAGCCACAGGTAAAAACCTGAGTGCTTAGGCTTAAGTGTTAATCTCACCTTTGTTGCCTGTCTACTTTAACCCCTGACTTCACCTGTTGCGTGTCTACCTGGCGTTGACCTTTCCTCTGTTGAATGTCTACCTGATGCTGACCTCACCTCTGCTGCCTGTCTACCTGGTGTTGACCTCACCTCTTCTGCCTGTCTACCTGATGCTGACCTCACCTCTGCTGCCTGTCTACCTGTGTTGACCTCACCTCTGCTGTCTGTCTACCTGATGCTGAACTCACCTCTGCTGCCTGTCTACCTGGTGTTGACCTTTCCTCTGCTGAATGTCTACCTGATGCTGACCTCACCTCTGCTGCCTGTCTACCTGGTGTTGACCTCACCTCTTCTGCCTGTCTACCTGATGCTGACCTCACCTCTGCTGCCTGTCTACCTGTGTTGACCTCACCTCTGCTGTCTGTCTACCTGATGCTGAACTCACCTCTGCTGCCTGTCTACCTGGTGTTGACCTTTCCTCTGCTGAATGTCTACCTGATGCTGACCTCACCTCTGCTGCCTGTCTACCTGGTGTTGACCTTTCCTCTGCTGAATGTCTACCTGATGCTGACCTCACCTCTGCTGCCTGTCTACCTGGTGTTGACCTCACCTCTGCTGCCTGTCTACCTGATGCTGACCTCACCTCTGCTGCCTGTCTACCTGGTGTTGACCTCACCTCTGCTGCCTGTCTACCTGATGCTGACCTCACCTCTGCTGCCTGTCTACCTGGTGTTGACCTCACCTCTGCTGCCTGTCTACCTGATGCTGACCTCACCTCTGCTGCCTGTCTACCTGGTGTTGACCTCACCTCTGCTGCCTGTCTACCTGATGCTGACCTCACCTCTGCTGCCTGTCTACCTGGTGTTGACCTCACCTCTGCTGCCTGTCTACCTGGTGTTGACCTCACCTCTGCTGCCTGTCTACCTTATGCTGACCTCACCTCTGCTGCCTGTCTACCTTATGCTGACCTCACCTCTGCTGTCTACCTGGCATTGACCTCACCTCTGCTGTCTACCTGGCGTTGACCTCACCTCTGCTGCCTGTCTACCTGGTGTTGACCTCACCTCTGCTGCCTGTCTACCTGGTGATGACCTCACCTCTGCTGCCTGTCTACCTGGTGTTGACCTCACCTCTGCTGCCTGTCTACCTGGTGTTGACCTCACCTCTGCTGCCTGTCTACCTAGTGTTGTTCTTGGTCATTACCTCCCTCTACCTGCTCTTAACTACGTGCAATAATTTCTATACATACCTTACCTTTGATATACCTTTGAAGAGTTTCGAGAGTTTATCTACTCTTTGAGCCCGGCCATGGGCCAGACTCGTCTGGTGCTTGCCTGGTCAACCAGGCTACACATACAGAATAAGGCAGCTTAACTAAGAGAGAGAGAGAGAGAGAGAGAGAGAGAGAGAGAGAGAGAGAGAGAATGAATCATGGTGGCACCTAGTGTCTCATATACAAGCACCAACAAGCAAACATATACTTGGCACTGCGACATCACTATAAAAACACACCCTCTTCCCAATTTCCCCAAATTATTGATAAAACTACTGCAGCAGAGAGGTGAGAAACACCAATTAGAATCTTCAAGTGAGTGACTAGACGCTGTGAAGGGCTTTTCATCCATTACCTCCCATTCTATAGGCGTTATAAGACTAAGATTTTAACGCTACACAAACACACACACCAGCGAAGAGGCGGGGCCATGAACTATGAGTCGACCCCTTCAACCACAAATAAGTGAATGTACACACACACATCAACCAAATAACTGCTGCAGCATATGGGGGCCTAGCAAACCTAAGAATAGCATGCCGACATCTCTGTATGTCAGGCCTATATTGGAGTATGCAGTACCAGTTTGGAACCCACACCTTCCCAAGCATGTAAGGAAATTAGAGAAAGTGCAAAGGTTTGCAACAAGACTAGTCCTGGAGCTAAAGGGCATGTCTTACGAGGAGAGGTTAAGGGAAATCGACCTGACGACAATGGAGGACAGGAGAGATAGGGGGATATGATAACGATGTATAAAATACTGAAAGGAATTGACAAGGTGGACAGACAGATGTTCCAGAGATGGGACATAGCAACAAGGAGTCACAATTGAAAGTTGAAGACACAGATGAATCATAGGGATGTTAGGAAGTATTTCTTAGAGTCACAGAGTTGTAAAGTAAAAGGACACAAGTGCAACTAATGTGACATTTTATTGTGGCAACGTTTCGCTCTCCAGGAGCTTTATCAAGCCATTGGACTGATTGGAACTGATGAAGCCACTGTGTGGCGAAACGTTTCTTCAATAAAGATTCCCATGTGTTGCATAAGTGTCTCGATTCTTCAACTTGTCGGTTTTCTAAACCATTCATCACACAAGCAGTATAATTCTATCATTTGTTGACAACGTTTCGCTCACAGTGTGACTTGATAAAGCAGTGTGTGGGCGAAACGTTGTCAATAAAGGATCGCAATTTACTGCTTCTGTGTTTGATTATCAAATGGTATACAATACCGACAGGTTGGTAGATAAAACACACAGGCAACATTTAGGCAACTTTATTCCGAATAAAGTTGCTTCTGTGTTTATTTTTCTTCAGAGAACGAGGGGGGGATGGTGCTACCTGGTGAATGCTCCCTCCCCATTTCAACCTCTTACTCACACATAGTGACTCACGAAATCGTAATGACACGATTGCAAACAAACCACGGTACGGGTGGGAATTGAATTTGCCACGAATTCAATACCCACCCGTACCGTGGTTCCATCACAGACAGTAGTTCACTGATGCAAAGAACGTCGAAGGGTGAAAAATCTCAAGTTATATCCACTGCGCTTAGTGAATGTCTGCTGGCTGTTCGCTCGTCAGAACTTTCTCACTTTTAACTTACAATTTATTTATTTTCACTATGGTATGTTGTAATTGGTTGCTTTATGGATAAAGGACAACCTAAACTAATTGAGAAATTTGCTGCAAATCGTTATGTGAGAAATCCACAAAGATGGTTATTAAGAGGATGGGTTGCAGAGCCAAAGAGGTATGATGGCAGATTAGGCAGGTAGGTAGGAGTGAACACTGAAATGGTATAAAATATCGACAGATTGTTAGGTAAGACACATATGCAACAGTTAGGTAGAACATTAAAATGGTATAAAATACCGACAGGTTGTTAGGTAAGACACATATGCAACAGTTAGGTATCTTTATTTCGAAACGTTTCGCCTACACAGTAGGCTTCTTCAGTCGAGTACAGCAAAGTTGATAGAAGCAGAAGAGACTTAAAGACGATGTAATCAGTCCATCACCCATGAAGTTTTGAGGTGGTCAGTCCGTAGTGGCCTACATCTCACCTCCTGGCGGTATATAGGCTCCATCCTGTCACTTCAACTCCATATTCTTTCAGACTATGGAACAATACTCTTCTCCAGACTGAGGGACTGACCACCTCAAAACTTCAAGGGTGATGGACTGATTACATCGTCTTCAAGTATCTTCTGCTTCTATCAACTTTTCTGTACTCGACTGAAGAAGCCTACTGTGTAGGCGAAACGTTTCGAATTAAAGATACCTAACTGTTCCATATGTGTCTTACTTAACAGGTAGGTAGGAGGGAGAAAGGTAGGTGTGAGGGCACAGCCACGACAATAACATATACTGTGTTCATAAATTATCCCTGTATTTGGGCCAAACAAACTCCGCTTCTTGCCAACGACGACTCACCTTTCAGCCAACTTTCGTCAAAAAAAATAAATAAGTAAATACAAACTTTTCACCTCCAACAGGTAAAATGAAAAAAGAAAGTCGTGAGATACAAACGCAAAATATGTGAATATTTACATATTTACCAAATTAGATTAGGCAACTATTAAATGACGTGAATACAAATCACAAGAGGAACACAAGCTATGAAATAAATGCAACAAGTCTTTGGTATTAAGGCAGCCTTGTGGCTCCACACCTCCACCAAAAGCCACTCTCCACAACTCTACCAAAAACCACATCACCTTTCCACACCACCAAAAGCCCCAGCACTTCTCCATTCCTCCATCAAAAGCCACATCACTTCATAAGAACATAAGAATGGAGGAACACTGCAACAGGCCTACCACCACCCCCCACAACATTACTACTACTGTGCAAGACAGGTATACAATACCGACAAGATGAAAGTTAAGACACTTGTGCAACATCTGGTTATCTTTATTGTAGACGTTTCGCCATCCAGTGGCTTTATCAATACAAATTCTTGGACATAATTAGAAAACAGAAGAACTATATACAAAAGATGAGGTAATCAGTTCCTCAGCCTTGGAGGTGGTGTTTACAACACCGTGGTTGTAGAGATTCTTAAGCACAGGTAAGGAGACTGGCGCTTATATAGGCGTCAGTGAAGAGAGACGTGTAGCAGACGAGGGCATAGTCACTGGGGAATCCCGCCTACCAGTGACTATGCCCTCGTCTGCTACACGTCTCTCTTCACTGACGCCTATATAAGCGCCAGTCTCCTTACCTGTGCTTAAGAATCTCTACAACCACGGTGTTGTAAACATCACCTCCAAGGCTGAGGGACTGATTACTTCATCTTTTGTATATAGTTCTTCTGTTTTCTAATTATGTCCAAAAATTTGTATTGGTAAAGCCACTGGATGGCGAAACGTTTACAATAAAGATAACCAGATGTTGCACAAGTGTCTTAACTTTCATTACTACTACTACTACTACTACTACTACTACTACTACTACTACTACCAGCTACCACACAACTCCCCCTACCACCATCAACCGGCTCAAAAAGAGCGAATATGGTGAGAGAAACACAGAGGAAGAAGATTATGGAAGGAAAAACAAGGCAGAATCATCAGATGATAACAGAAAGAAATGTGCGGATGAAAAAAAAAACATGATCTACTAACGTGAAAAAAATATAATCTTGAAGAAAACGAATAAATGGAAAGAAGACAGACAGGAATGTTTACAGAAAAAAACTGCTGATACACTGAAGGGGAATGACAAATAAATGACATAGATGAAACCAAATAAACTAAGGAAGTAGTAGAGGCAGAAAAGTAACTATGGATACAAAGGTAAGAGAGTAAAACGTCAGTAATAGCTTAAGGACTTGAATGAATATAAAAATGGTATGTAAGACACATATGCAATAGTTTTATTGTTCATAAAAATGGTATACAATACCGACAAGTTGGAAAGACACATAGGCAACATTTAAGCATCTCTATTCCGAAACGTTTCGCCTACATGGTAGGCTTCTTCAGTCGAGTACAGAAAGTAGGCAGGAACAGTAGAGATGTGAAGACGATGTAATCAGTCTATCACCCTTGAGGATGTAGATTTGAGGTTGTCTGTCCCTCAGCCTGTCTCTTGTGCAAGAATGGCATATAATACCGACAAGATGAAATTAAGATACATGTGCAACATCTGGGTATCTTTATCTGAGGACATGTACATAACCTGCTACAAGTGGCGAGTGGTTCACAGTAATGGGAGGCGCATCAGAGTAAGGAAAGTTAAGAGTGAAGATCTGAAGGTAGGAAATCGCTTCTCTGTTCTTCAGGATGAATGTACTTCAGTGGCCAGTGAAGGTAAGGGTACTATTGCCCCTGCTAATGGAGGTAAGCGCATTCTTGTGGTTGGTGACTCTCAGGTAAGATATATTGACCGTGCTTTTTGTAATAGGAATAAGAAGATGAGAGATAGAGTGTGCTTCCCTGGAGCTGGTGTTGGGGACATTGTCAACAGGCTGGATAATATCATGTCAGGTAATGGGAACAAGCCCATTATCTGTCTCAGTGCTGGTGGAAATGATATTGGGAAGGGTAGGAGAGAAGAGCTGCTAGATAAGTACAGGTCAGCTATAGATTTCATTAAGTCTAAGGGAGGGATCCTAATCATGTGGCAAACATGATATGTATGCAAGGGATGGGGTACATCTCTCTGGGGCAGGGGTGGTAGCACTTGCAGACTCGATTGAGAAGGCCATTGGTGAAATGCCTATGATTTTAAACTGATGGAAGATAGAGGTATGGGTGTGTGTGGGAAACAAGCAGGTTGCAACACTTGGGTTGGAAACAGTAAATGTATAAAAGGCATTCAGTATGAAGTTATAAATAAAGACAATAGATCAGGTCAGCAAACAAAGGGGGACAGCAGAGGGCAGCAAGGGACTAGCTCCCTTAAGGTTTACTATACTAATAGCAGGAGTGTAAGAAATAAGATAGATGAGCTAAGATTAATTGCAAGTGCAGGAAACATAGATATTATTGCTATAACAGAGACCTGGCTCAATCTGAAAGATAGAGAGATGCCCTCTGAATGTCACATACAAGGCTATAAATTATTCCACACTGACAGGGTCAACAGGAAAGGTGGTGGAGTAGCGATGTATGTCAGAGACAATTTAAATTGTTGTGTTAGACAAGATATTAAATTAGAAGCGTCAGCCACTGAATCTGTTTGGTTACAGCTTCTCGAGGGCCGAGAAAAACTAATTTTGGGTGTGATTTACAGGGCCCCAAATCTTGATAGGGAGTGCAGTAAACTTCTATGGGACGAAATTCGTAAGGCATCTACATACGAAAATGTTGTGCTAATGGGAGATTTCAACTATCGACAGATTGACTGGAGCAATTTGACAGGAAATTTAGAGTCAGGTGACTTTCTTGATACGATCCAGGATTGTTTTTTAAAACAGTTTGTGACAGAGCCAACTAGGGGAAATAACCTCCTTGACTTGGTTCTTGTAATAAAGCTTTTATATCCTTTTACTCATGTACGAATTAATTGCTCTACCATATTGTATTACTTTTGTCACTACCACTACTACTACTACTACCACTAGTGAACATCGAAATGGTACCTCACTAGTATTACACCTCACTCTGAGCCTTTATATACCCTCTGTGTCCATATATTGTTTGTAATGGCTTGATAAAGCTCCTGGAGAGCGAAACGTTGCCACAATAAATGTCACATTAGTTGCACTTGTGTCCTTTTACTTGACTTGGTTCTTGCCAGTAGGGAAACACTAATTAATAATCTTGAGGTTAATGATGAGCTTGGGGAAAGTGATCACAAACCACTCAGTTTTAATATATCATGGAATTCCCCTAATAATGGCAATCAAGTCTCCGTCCCTGACTTTCGCTTGGCTGATTTCATAGGACTGAAAAATTACTTAGGTGGGCTGAACTGGAATGACCTGACTAAGGGTCAGGTAGGTGGTGATGGTTGCCGATATGATGCTTTCCAGGGCATAGTTCTAGTTGCTCAGTCAAATTATGTTCCAAATAGGGAAATCAGATCAAACAAAAATGATCCTAAATGGATGAACAATAGATTAAAATATCTGATTGGTCAAAAGGGAGGCATATATAGGCAAATCAAAAGAGGAGAGGGGCAATTAAGAAATCGATATATTCAGTTAAAGAGAGAAATAAAAAAGGGAATTAGAAAAGCAAAAAGAGATTATGAGGTTAAAGTTGCAAGAGAATCGAAGACTAACCCAAAAGGATTCTTTCAGGTATACAGAAGTAAGATCAGGGACAAGATAGGCCCACTCAAAAGTTCCTCGGGTCAGCTCACTGACAGTGATAAGGAAATGTGTAGAATTTTTAACACATACTTCCTCTCAGTTTTTACACAGGAGGATACCAGCGATATTCCAGTAATGATAAATTATGTAGACCAGGACGATAATAAACTGTGCACAATTAGGGTCACAAGTGATATGGTCCTTAGGCAAATAGATAAATTAAAACCTAACAAATCCCCAGGCCCTGATGAACTGTATGCAAGGGTTCTAAAGGAATGTAAAGAGGAGCTTAGCACACCTTTGGCTAATCTTTTCAACATATCACTACAAACTGGCATGGTGCCAGATAAGTGGAAAATGGCAAATGTGATACCTATTTTCAAAACAGGTGACAGGTCCTTAGCTTCGAACTATAGACCAATAAGCCTAACCTCCATAGTGGGAAAATTTATGGAATCAATAATTGCCGAGGCAGTTCGTAGCCACTTTGAAAAACATAAATTAATCAACGAATCTCAGCATGGTTTTACAAAGGGGCATTCCTGCCTTACGAATTTATTAACTTTTTTCACTAAGGTATTTGAGGAGGTAGATCATGGTAATGAATATGATATTGTGTATATGGACTTCAGTAAGGCTTTTGACAGGGTCCCACATCAGAGACTATTGAGGAAAATTAAAGCACATGGAATAGGAGGAGAAATTTTTTCCTGGATAGAGGCATGGTTGACAAATAGGCAGCAGAGAGTTTGCATAAATGGGGAGAAATCAGAGTGGGGAAGCGTCACGAGCGGTGTTCCACAGGGGTCAGTGTTGGGCCCCCTGCTGTTCACAATCTACATAAACGACATAGATGAGGGCATAAAGAGCGACATCGGCAAGTTTGCCGATGACACCAAAATAGGCCGTCGAATTCATTCTGACGAGGACATTAGAGCACTCCAGGAAGATTTGAATAGACTGATGCAGTGGTCGGAGAAGTGGCAGATGCAGTTTAATATAGACAAATGCAAAGTTCTAAATGTTGGACAGGACAATAACCATGCCACATATAAACTAAATAATGTAGATCTTAATATTACGGATTGCAAAAAAGATTTAGGAGTTCTGGTTAGCAGTAATCTGAAACCAAGACAACAGTGCATAAGTGTTCGCAATAAAGCTAATAGAATCCTTGGCTTCATATCAAGAAGCATAAATAATAGGAGTCCTCAGGTTGTTCTTCAACTCTATACGTCCTTGGTTAGGCCTCATTTAGATTATGCTGCACAGTTTTGGTCACCGTATTACAGAATGGATATAAATTCTCTGGAAAATGTACAAAGGAGGATGACAAAGTTGATCAGAAACCTTCCCTATGAGGATAGACTGAGGGCCCTGAATCTGCACTCTCTAGAAAGACGTAGAATTAGGGGAGATATGATTGAGGTGTATAAATGGAAGACAGGAATAAATAAAGGGGATGTAAATAGTGTGCTGAAAATATCTAGCCTAGACAGGACTAGCAGCAATGGTTTTAAGTTGGAAAAATTCAGATTCAGGAAGGATATAGGAAAGTACTGGTTTGGTAATAGAGTTGTGGATGAGTGGAACAAACTCCCGAGTACAGTTATAGAGGCCAGAACGTTGTGTAGCTTTAAAAATAGGTTGGATAAATACATGAGTAGATGTGGGTGGGTGTGAGTTGGACCTGATAGCTTGTGCTACCAGGTCGGTTGCCGTGTTCCTCCCTTAAGTCAATGTGACCTGACCTGACTAGGTTGGGTGCATTGGCTTAAGCCGGTAGGAGACTTGGACCTGCCTCGCATGGGCCAGTGGGCCTTCTGCAGTGTTCCTTGGTTCTTATGTTCTTAACTAACCCATCTCTTTGGGAAGGACCTACTTCCACTGGGGAATCCCGCCTACCAGTGACTATGCCCTCGTCTGCTACACCTGACGTTACTATATAAGCGCCAGGCTCCTTGCTTCTGCTTCAGAATCTCCACGACTATGGTGCTCTTCGCACCTACTCCTAGGTTGAGGGACTGATTACCTCATCTTCTGTATATAGTCCTACTGTCTTCAAGTTATGTCCTAGAATTTGTATTGATAAAGCCACTGGATGGCGAAACGTCTACAATAAAGATACCCAGATGTTGCACGTGTGTCTTAATTTCAGCCTGTCTCTTGTTCTTCACATTGTTTCAGACTATGAAACAAAATTCTTCTCCAGGCTGAGGGACTGACAACCTCAAATCTACGTCTTCGAGGGTGATAGACTGATTACATCGTCTTCATATCACTACTGCTCCTGCCTACTTTCTGTACTCGACTGAAGAAGCCTACTGTGTAGGCGAAACGTTTCGGAATAAAGATACCTAGATACTGCCTATGTGTCTTATTTACCAGCTTAAGGACTAGATCGACAGAAAAAAATGCAAAGGTACATTACTATCAATTCCTCTAAAGAGTCTGTATGTCGTAATCATGTCTTCCTTTGCACTTCTCTCTGCCAAGGTCATCACACTCAGTTCCTTCAGAATCTCTCTAGGGTGCATTCCTCTTAGCTTTGTTACTAGTCTGGTGAAAACATTTAGCGGTCCACAATTTCCCCGCCTGTCAGTGTATGAGAAAGAGAGAGAGAGAGAGAGAGAGAGAGAGAGAGAGAGAGAGAGAGAGAGAGAGAGAGAGAGAGAGAGAGAGAGAGAGAGAGACTGTGTGTACTCACCTATTTGTGGTTGCAGGGGTCGAGTCATAGCTCCTGGCCCCGCCTCTTCACTGATTGCTACTAGGTCCTCTCTCTCCCTGCTCCATGAGCTTTATCATACCTCGCCTTAAAACTATGTATGGTTCCCGCCTCCACTACTTCACTTTCTAGGCTATTCCACGGCTTGACTACTCTATGACTGAAGAAATACTTCCTAACATGTGTGTGTGTGTGTGTGTGTGTGTGTGTGTGTGTGTGTGTGTGTGTGTGTGTGTGTGTGTGTGTGTGTGTGTGTGTGTGTGTGTGTGTGTGCGCGCGCGCGTGTGTGTTTGTCCGTCTGTCCCCAACCTTGTAAAAGTCACCCTCACCACTGGCTTCACACTTGCATGACAGTTATAATCGTGAAGGCCACTGCAGTGTTTTCTCTCAACCAGCAAACCCATCCTAACTTGCATCTTACACCCACTAACACCTCTTCCATTCCTACACCCACCACTACCCCCTCTTCCAGTCCGACACCCACCACTACCCCCTCTTCCAGTCTATCACCCTCCATTACCAACTCTTCCAGTCCATCACCCACCACTACCATCTCTTCCAGTCCTACACCCGCCACCTCTTGTTGAAGTCCTACACCCGGTACTACCACCACCACCTCTTTCCTGACTACAGGTAACTCACCGCCCAATGTGCAACCATCCCACTACTACTGCCACTATGTACCACCATACTATGTAGCACACTACTATGCAACTCTACTACATCCACACTACGCCTTATCCAACACAAGTACTAAAATCCCACCTTAACCATTATCAACTTTCCTAGCTTTCCCACCCCACCAACCACTGTACCCGCCACAACACGCGCACCAACCGCTGCCTCCGTCCCTGTCCACCCAACAGGGGGCAGTGTGTATTACTGTGTTGAGCAGACCGAGGTATCATATTGGCAAATGCCTATTGTACTTCCTACTCCTCACTCACCAAGACATTAACCACCATCTCAGGTTCAATGATACAATGGACATAAGTCACTTTGTCTGACTTTCTTAGGTTATCATAAGTAATTTACACATATGTTAAACTATATATGATAATTGTACTTAGTACCTGTACCTAAATAAACCTATTTACTTACACTAATTATGCAACTTTATAGCTAAGGATTAATGTCCAGCAAAACAAAACAAAAATAAATAATGAAAGTGTGACAATACCGTGAGTAGAACAATTCACAACTAACTCAAAAACAGGAGATGGGAACAAAAAGATGTTTTGTATCGTCCAAGACCATCAACAAGGTCTTGATATACCTGGACCTGGTTACCTGGAGGTTATTCCGGGGATCAACGCCCCCGCGGCCCGGTCCATGACCAGGCCTCCCGATGGATCAGGGCCTGATCAACTAGGCTGTTACTGCTGGCCGCACGCAGTCCAACGTACGAGCCAAGATGGACAAAAATGGCTTCTAATTTTCATTTTCAATTTGTAAATGAATTATATAAAAACATTTACTATTGGCTTAAAAAGTTATGGTAGTGGGCAGGTTTGGGACGAGGTCCTCCAGTATCTTCCAAGTACAGCATATATTTTCATGATTCTCTCATGAGCATGGTCCAAGGCTGAGCTCCAGTAGAAAAACTCTCGAAACCCGTCAAAGGTATGCCTTCTCTCCAGAGTACAGGGTGACCTAAATGTCTGGATACATAGAAAGTATTACTAATATTCTGTTCTTTCGAATGTTCATGTGAATCTTGCAAAGCAAGCTGAACACTAATGGTGGACATGTTGAAAATATTATTCATTAAAATTACTATATAATTTTTACAAAAAAAAAAAAAAAATGCAATTTCGCCTGTGTCCAGACTTTTGGGTCACCCTATACATTATTGTACTGTCCCATAAAATCTCAGAAGTTTAAAATGGATTATTAGTTCTATGTGGAGAGGAATCCTCACAATATTTTTCCCAGTTCTGATATATCTCTCTTGTTCTGAACATAGCCATCACACCGTGCAGTAGTATTCTGAAAGGTTAGGTTACATAAGATTTGTCAGGAAACAGAGCAAGTGTTTCCTGATGCGAGTCTTAAGTCATATGATAATCCACAGCTGGAAATTTTCGGTCATCTGACCAAGATCTTCCGCTGGCTTACCAGTCCACCCCTTTAAAAATTATAGTTATAATTATAACCATTTTATCATTATTATTCTGCAAGAGCACAAGTGATTTGAATAGTGTCACCATTATAATCATTTCTCTCGTTTCGACAGTTCCCATTATCCACAATGTCACTTTAGTGAAGGACTTGCCTGCTTAAAATGCCTTTCAATTACCAAGTGCTATCTGGCATTCTAATACAGTGGAACCTCTACTTGCGAGCGCATCCACATGCAAGTTTTTCCAAATACGAGCAGTCGATGGGTTGATTTTTTGCTTCCAT
Source organism: Cherax quadricarinatus (assembly GCF_038502225.1). Taxonomy (NCBI): domain Eukaryota; kingdom Metazoa; phylum Arthropoda; class Malacostraca; order Decapoda; family Parastacidae; genus Cherax; species Cherax quadricarinatus. Next base: position 6,921,315 of record NC_091355.1, read on the forward strand.
ACGCGAGCAAAATTTCCGTAAGTGACCAGACCTCAAGGGAGGTTCCTTGATACTAGTGTGGGGCTCTTGCTCTTGATCTAGGGAATTGTATCTCATTGGTTTGTTGGACTATCTTATTGAAACTTGGGCAATGTATGATGGGAAGATGCTTCTTAATGTATATATCAGGTTTCTATGTTATATATATTGTTTGTTATGTCATATTAGATGAATTGTGTTAGATAAATAAGCCATATAGATGATATTAGCGAAATTATTCAAGAAGTATTTTGTCCGGTCTCCAGACAAACTGTCGTCCACCGCCGACACCGCCCATACCACTACATGAATTACATGTGTATTTTATTCATTTTAGAGTATATATCAGTTTTCTGTGTTATTTATATTGTTTATTATGTCATATTAGATCAAGTGAGATAGATAAATAAGCCGTAAAGTTGATATTAGCGAAAGTACAGAATTCCACTGGAACGGATTAATTGCATTTCAATTAATTTAAATGAGAAAAATTGACTCTGCAAACGAGCAAATCCAGTTGCAAGCAAGGTCATGGAAAACAGATTAAACTCGCAATTAGAGGTTCCACTGTATTTATATAATAATCTCTTGAACAATAGGACCAAAACGATGGAAAATCTGGAGTTGAACAAAAAAAAAGAGGGAAAATGTGGAATTTAACAAAATTATAAGATGGGAAATCTGGAATTTAACAAAGGTATGAGATGGAAAATCTGGTATTTAATTAACCAAATTATAGGATGGAAAATCTGCTATTTAACAACACTATATGTACACACTTTCACAATGAGGTTAACAGATGACCTGACTTTGTATAAAAAAAAATAAGGAACAAGTTGCGAAGTGGTTCTAATGTTGTATACCACAGAGTACAAGTAACACAAGTTACAAGGTTGCACATTAAGAAATATAAATAACAAGTTGCAAGGTTGTAACCATATTAAGAAGCACTAGTAACATAAGTTGCAAGCTGTAGTATAATCAAAAAGTGTGTATAACACAATTTGCAAGATTATATAATAAGTATAATATCACAAATTTCAAGGTTTCATATCAAGAAACACAGACTGTAAATTGCTAGGCTGTGACTCTACTACTCCACCATATGGTCTTATTTTCACTGTCATGTATGGTCTCTATATTACAGAATACATATAAACAAGGTGACTTTGAGAGTGTATATATCTGTAGTGGAGGGAAGGCGGGGTAGGGGTCGGCCTAGAAAGGGTTGGAGGGAGGGGGAAAAGGAGGTTTTGTGTGCGAGGGACTTGGACTTCTAGCAAGTGTGCGTGAATGGTTTTTAATACTTGACGTGCTGTTGGAGTGTGAGCAAAGTAACACTTATGAAGAGATTCAGGGAAACCAGCAGGCCGGACTTGAGTCCTGGAGATGGGAAGTACAGTGTCTACACTCTGAAGTAGGGGTGTTAATGTTGCAGTTTTATAACTGTAGTGTTAAGCACCCCTCTGGCAAGACAGTGATGGAGTGAATGATGATCAAAGTTTTTCTTTTTCGGGCCACCCTGCCTTGGTGGGAATCGGCCGATGTGTTAAAAAAATAAACAAGGTGGAAAGTATACAGTGAAGGATGCTGAAGTTAATGCCAAAGTCAGCAGTATGTAGTTTAGAGAAAGATTTAAGAACTTTAAAAGGTATTCTTGAAAGGTGAATAATAAGGAGTGATATTAAGGCATACACAATAAAAGCTGTAAAAAAAAAAAAGATGGTGAAGAATATGAACCTTGCAACACTACACACTGCGAAAAATAATCGTTTTAAAATGTATACAGGAAACCATCAATGTGAAAATAACTGAAGGTGAGCTGAACATGCTGCCACGAGGCATCAGTAAAACAAATGGTTGAAAGCTTTAAAAATGTATATATACTTTGGAGAAACAAGAAATGCCTTGCAAATGCTAGTAGGCCTGTTCCTTTATAAGGCAGTTAAGAGCCTTGCAACTTCCTTGTCTGCACTCCTGAGAGTGACCCTCACACCCAGACCCATAATGAATATGCATGTCTGATGGCCACTAAGAGCAAGGGATGGTAGACTAGAAAATGAGTTATGTACCTTAATGGCAACACACCTGCTGTAGTCTCCAACCCTTGTCTAATACTCATGCCAAAGAAACACCCATCCTCCCCACAAAATCACACAACTTTCCCCATCCAAACTAATGAGAATAATAAGATCAGGTGAGGACAGTGATAAAACCCAGGGAAATCTCAGTAGTCTATACATGTGGTGTCAAATATGTTGTTTCTCAAGTTCATCAGAATTACACATAAAGGGTATAATGTGACATTAGAGGCATGTAGAAGATTAGCAAACACAAGAACACTATTCAAAAATGTGAAACAAAGAAGCCTTCAGGAATTATAAGCAGCATCATCAAGGGGACACAGGTGGAAGTCATAGGGATATAAGCAAGTATTTCTTTGTTTCAGGATGGATGAAAAAATGGAATGATCTGGACGAAGCAGTGGAGACAAACTCAATGTATATCAGTGGTTGAATGTACCGACCAGTATGTGAGCATGACAATATCCTTTATTATAGCAATTTTACTGAGAAAACAATCGGTTCATCTAGAGCTTTATCAACTTATCAAGTCCCTGGTAGATGAAATGTCTTCTTAATAATGTTGTTTGTGTGCATGACATTTATGAGAATGTCTGAAGTATTGGCTTTCATTTCCCAGGAAAATGGTTGAGGCTAATTTTTGATACAGTAGTACCTTGACTTACGAGTATAATTCGTTCCGTGACCCAGCTCGTAACTCAATTTTTCTTGCAAATCAAATAAATTTTCCTCATTAAAATTAATTGAAATGCCATTAATCCGTTCCAGCGGAATTCCTGCTCTCGGGAGGCAGGACAAAATACTTCAATATATGGCTTATTTATCTATCACAATTGATCTAATGACATAATAAACAATATAAATAACATAGAAACACGATACCCTAGAATGAATAAAATACGTCATTAAGTGACGAGCGGTGGAGGCCACTCCCGAGGTAAAAAATAATTATTGCTCTGACTATATCTTCCCATTCTTGCCATTTTGAGGTCTTATTATAAGAGAAAATGGAGTGTTTGTGAGGCTAACTGCACTAGATCACTAATTTTATAAGGAAAACACTGAAACAAAAGTGATTTTTCTCAATTTTTTTTTCCCCTGAGTCAGGAGACCAGCTTAAGTTTTGGGTGAATATCATGGAAGTAAATTAGCATATATGCCTCGTGCCTTCTCTGCCAGAAGACACGAGGCACGAAATGCATACTACGCTTGTACTGCCACACCAAGTCGACTACACACACACCTCACTCGTGTTTTTCTATGATTTCATGCTTTAATTCAATGGACATCATCCTCTTATTAGCACTGTCCTTTGCACTTACTTTCTTAGGAACCATGGTTAGATAAAAGAAATTTGGCAAAATAACTGCACAAAATGCAAGCACAACACAAGAGAGATGCTTCCACGGCGAGGTAACCATGTGCACTGTTGTGACGTTCACTGCGCCAACTAATGATGGTGTATTTGAAGCTCCCTCATAATTCTGATTTTGGTTTGCAATTCAAAGCAAAAAATCGACTAAACAACGGCTCATAACTCGAAAAACTCGTAAGTTGGGGCACTAGTAAGTTAAGGTACCACTGTATTGCCAATTTCCAATTTTACACCCAACTCTCTTAAAGTTGCTAAAACACAATTAAGCACATAGTATTCAATATAGTGACCATAGGGCTGGTCACATACTTGGTTTGATCATTATGTGTGCATCTGCCAAGCTGCCAGAATTACTTGTAACAAAGACTAAGCCTGGCTACTACAACTTAAATCACATTAAATTCCTTTTTCCTGAATTTTTGATTAACTATAGCTGGCTTCTCCAATAAGCATGTTATTAATCATTATGTGGGTCAAGAGTAAAGCTCAGTGTCATAAGTTAACTTTAGCTCCATTAGGAGGGTAAACAATTCAGCTTACAGTGTACATGCCCAGTTGTTAATTCTTAAGCCTAACTCAACATAGTTCCTATTGTTCTTTAACTTGAAAGGTGGCAACAAGAACAGATGTAGCATTGACAGAAGACTCCTGCTTAAATCCATCAATGTATATAGCTTGTGATAAATTATTACTAAGAGTTAAATGAGAAATTTCCTCTTGAGAAGCTGCTTTTGCAAGTGATTTAAGGAAGGGGTTACTAACAATGAACTTCTTGGGATGGGCTTGCAGGTATGTGATATTAAATGAACACAACTTTTACAAAGGGGTAAATGCTTTTGTCTACAGTGATATAGTTTGTGCAAGCAATAAAACTCAATATAATTGCATGTTTTCACAACCCACTTAGATCTGCATGTATTTACCTCTAAACATTTAGTATGATTTGTAGTGACAGTGGTTCATTTTTTAACATTCTAATACCAAGTAGTGTTAATCTCAACAATCATATCACTGATACTAGAAACACCAAGCTCCTTCCTCAAATTAGGACCCTTGGTAGATTTACAACAGCCAAGAATAATTCTCAGGGCTTCATTTCCCATTTGCTCCAAGGGCCAGACATAATTTTTCTTAGCTAATACTAATAATGGCTCAGTATAATCAATTGAGGAGCTAATATAGGCTATGTGCATCATTCTCACTATTCTCACATTAGCACTTAGGTGCAATTGCAACCAGTCATTCTGTTGAGGTTAGACAGGTATTTTTTTACCGTGCTGTCAATGTGTTGTTGCCATTTCTCTAAAACAGAGTGGAATCTTTATAAGTAAGAAAAGGTAGTGTATGAAATTCTGTTTCAAGCTCAGTAAAATGGCTAGTGAAGCTCAAAATATACTTCAGCAAGCATTTGGTGATGAACCAATGGGTTAGGCACAGTGTTTTGAATGAATTTCTCAATTAAAAGCAAGAGGAACATCAGTTGAGGATGATGAGCATTCTGGTCATCCATCAGTAATAGAAACAGATGCCAACATTGAAAAAGTGAGAAAGGCTATTCACAAAGATCGTCATCAGAGCATCCAAGACTTTACAAGTGCTGTGGAAATTTCTTATGAATTGTGTCAAAACATTTTGTCTGAAAATTTGAACATGAAATGAGTGGCTGCAAAATTTGTGCCCTGTCTGCTGATTCAAGACCAGAAAGACCATTATTTTCTGGCCAAAAACAACATGGCATTTGTCCTCCATCCTCCCTACTTTTCACTTCCCAGAAATAGCCCCTTGTAACTTCATTCTCTTCACAAAAATAAAAATGGCATTCAAGGGGTGGCATTTTAACAATGTGGGGGATATTCAAGCAGAATAACAGGCCACACTAGATGCTGTTAGGAGAGAAGTGTAAAGTAAAAGGACACAAGTGCAACTAATGTGACATTTTATTGTGGCAATGTTTCACTCTCCAGAAGCTTTATCAAGCTTGATAAAGCTCTTGGAGAGTGAAACGTTGCCACAATAAAATGTCACATTAGTTGCACTTGTGTCGTTTGACATTACATATTGTCGGTAATTCTACCAACATCAATACAGAAAAGTGGTGGTCCAAAAATGTTCTGAGAAATGGAAGAGGCACTGGGATCAGTGTATAACCTCACAAGGAGAGCACTTCAAGGGAAACAACTTCAACTAGCTGATAAGTAAGTCTATATATTTTCTGCGACAACAGTCCAGGAACTTTTTGGTAGCACCTCGTATACTGACACCCAAACTTGGAAAGTGACAAACTTCTTTGGGATGAAATTGTTGGGGCATCTAAGGTATGATAATGAAGTAACAGCAGGGGACTTTAATTTCAAAGTGACAGAATTTCTCTGATCAATAATTCTGAGTCCAGTGACTCCTTGGTTGTTGTTTGGGGGCTGTTTTTTGAAGCAATTTGTAAAAGAGCCAACCTGAGGCAATAATCTGCTTGATCCGGTTTTGTAAAACAGGGAAGCCCTCATAAATAATCTAGACATCACTGAAGAGCTTGGTGCAATTGATCACAAATCTATTATCTTTAATATTACTTGGGGTACATGAATAAAAGTATGTAATATGTATTGTTCAGTAAAAGTCCCTAATTTTCATTCTTCTGATTATAATGGACTTAAGGAACACCTTTCTAGCCTTGACTGTGGCTAACTGGCTAATGATTCTTTTGACAAATATCTTACAACAGCGAAAAGACTACAACTGTGACTCTTTTCTTAATGTACAAACTGCCTAAAGTACATATATTCCCCAGAGAGAAATTAAGTCAAATAAAAACAATTCCAAATGGATGAATATGAGATAAAAGTATCTATTAGAAGAGAAGAGAGGAGAGGAGTTTATAGGTGCATTAAATAAAAAGAAAGTAACCTTACTGACCATATTAAAAGGTAAAGAAAGTGATTAGAAAGGCTAAATGCAACTACGAAACTGAAGTAGCTAATGAATCAAAGGCTAATCCAAAACCACTCTTTCAAGTGAATAGGACAAGGGTCAGGGAAAAAATTATGCCCACCAAAAAAAATGATAGGATGGATAATGAGAACGTTCAAAACGAGAGATGCCAAGCCAATGATGATCCTTTTCAAATCACTTGTTCTCTCTAGGCTGGAATACTGCTGTACATTAACATCTCCATTCAAAGCAGGTGAAATTGCAGATCTAGAGAGTGTACAGAGATCCTTTACTGCACGTATAAGTTCTGTCAAGCACCTTAACTACTGGTAATGCTTGGAAGCACTTGAATTGTACTCGTTGGAACGCAGGAGGGAGAGATATATCATAATCTACACTTGGAAAATCCTGGAAGGAATGGTCCCAAATCTGCACACAGAAATCACTCCCTATGAAAGTAAAAGACTGGGCAGGCGATGCAAATTACCCCCAATTAAAAGTAAGGGCGCCATTGGTACACTAAGAGAAAACACCATAAGTGTCCGGGGCCCAAGACTGTTCAACAGCCTCCCATCAAGCATTAGGGGAATTGCCAATAAACCCCTGGCTGCCTTCAAGAGAAAGCTGGACAGATACCTAAAGTCAGTGCTGGATCAGCCAGGCTGTGGCTCGTACGTTGGACTGTGTGCGGCCAGCAGTAACAGCCTGGTTGATCAGGCCCTGATCCACCGGGAGGCCTGGTCATGGACCGGGCCACTGGGGCGTTGATCCCCGGAATAGCCTCCAGGTAACCAGCAGCAACAGCCTGGCTGACCAGACAAAAACCAGATGAGCCTGGCCCACGGCCAGGCTCCAGGAGTAGAAACACTCTCAGAACTCATCAAAGGCATATCAAAGGTACTTAGAACCTATGTCTGGACAGCTTACTGATAATGACCAGAAAATGTGCTCTCTTCTTAACAGTTTTTTTTTGTCAGTCTTCACACAAGAAGACATATAAATGATATCCCAGCAATTAATAATTATACATGGCCTGAAGAAACCATATTCCAATCACAAGGGATATGGTTAGCAAAAACTGAAGACAATTTGTCTTAAGTTTTTGATAACCACATCCCTTGCCGGGCCCTGACGAACTGTTTTCAAGGGTAATATACTAAACAATGCAAAAGGAAACTTAAATCAGCGACTAACAAACCTTTTTCATTTATCAGTCCCACTATATCATTCTTTGCAGACGATACTAGGATCTGCACGAGTGTCATCCATCGAGGACACGGCAAATCTCCAAGAAGTAAACCAAGTTTTCTAATGGGCAACAGAGAACAATATGATGTTCAATGAAGACAAATTCCAACTACTCCGTTATGGAAAACTGAAGGAAATAATAGCTAGGACTGAGTATACTACAAACTCAAATCACACAATAGAGCGGAAAAGCAATGTGAAGGACCTGGGTGTGGTAATGTCCGAAGACCTCACCTTCAAGGACCACAACAATGCCACTATCACATCTGCAGGGAAGCTGATAGGATGGATAATGAGAGCATTCAAGACAAGAGATGCTAAGCCAATGATGATCCTTTTTAATTCACTTGTTCTCTCTAGGCTGGAATACTGCTGTTCATTAACATCTCCATTCAAGGCAGGTGAAATTGCAGATCTATAGAATGTACAGAGAACCTTTACTGCATGTATAAGCTCCATTAAACACCTCAAGTACTGGGAAGCATGCGACTTGTAATCAATGGAGCACAGGCGAGAGAGAGATATCATAATCTACACCTGGAAGATGCTGGAGGGACTGGTCCCTAACCTGCACACAGAAATAACTCCCTACAAAAACAAAAGACTTGGCAGGCGATGTAACATACCCCCAGTGAAAAGTAGGGGCACCACTGGTACACTAAGAGAAAACACAATAAGTGTCCAGGGCCCAAGACTGTTCAACAACCTCTCACCAGCCATAAGAGGAATTACCAATAGACCCCTGGCTGTCTTCAAGAGGGAGCTGGTCATTTACCTAAGGTCACTGCAAGATCAACCAGGCTGTGTTCGTACATTGGACTACATGCGGCCAGCAGTAACAGCCTCAGCGATCAGGCCCTGATCCACCGGGAGGCCTGGTCATGGACCGGGCTGTGGGGGCGTTGATCCCCGGAATGCCTTCCCCGTAGATTCCAGGTAGACACTGGTGTTCTGCCTGAGATGTATAAGATGGTTAATGTAAATTCTATTTTTAAATCAAGGAATAAGCCAATACCATCAAATTATCACCCAATTAGCCTGATGTGAATGTTACGATTTTTCTTTAATAGAAAAAATACCACTGAACAGCAGGCAGATCTGAACAAACTAATGGTCTGAAAAGTGGCAGATGCAGTTCAATGTGCACAAGGGTAAACTTCTATATCTTGGGAATAAAAAAAAAATGATCCTCAGACTTATAAACTAGGTGCTGTGGAGCTTGGTCATGCAGTATGTGAAAGGGACTTCGGAATCATGTTAAGCACAGATTTGAAGCCTAGACAACAGTACTTAAGTGTGCATAATAAGGCTAACAGATTACATGGATTTATATCAATATGTATAACAGTAGTCCAATGATTATTCACAGCTCTATACATCACACACTATATATCTCAGTTTTGGTCTCCATACTGTGGAATGAATATAAATGCACTGGAGAAAATATAGAGAAGGATAACAAAATTAATCCACTGTATAAGGAATCTCTTATAAGAGGATAGATTGAAAGCCTTGAACATTTACATTCTTAAGAGACGTAAAGTGAGGAAGACATTACTGAGGTATACAGGTAGAGGGCAGGCATGAACAATGGCAATATTAATAAAATACCCAAGATCAAATGAAACTGTAATTTAGAAAGGACGTGGAACAATCTGCAATAAGGTCATAGAAGCTAAAACCTCAGGGAACTTTAATGATAGGTCAGACAAATATAAGAGTACGGTTGGATGTGACTAGGCCTTGCCTATCATGAGGAATTGAAGCTAAATTTTTGGGTAGCTCTGAGAATAGATTGGACAAATGTAAGTGGGAATTGAAAATAAATGATATAAAATACCGACACAATGGAAACATAAACACATATGCAGTTTAATGTGATCCTTTATTGACAACGTTTCGCTCACACAGTGGGCTTTTTTAAGTCAAACAGATCTACCTGGGGTGGAAGGAACGGGAGTATTTATAGTACCTTCCACCCCAGGTAGATCTGTTTGTGACTTGAAAAAGCCCACTGTGTGGACGAAACGTTGTCAATAAAGGATCACATTAAACTGCGTGTTTATGTTTCCATTCCGTAAGTGGGAATTGATGGATTTGAGAAAGACTTTTCTAGTATGGGTCTCTGAACCTGCAGTGTTTGTACGTTCTTATGAAAATAACATGTTAACAAATTTAGCTAAACTAAAACTATGGTTTATGATAATCCGTGATAAGCGAAAATGTGTTTGTGTGTGTGTGTGTGTGTGTGTGTGTGTGTGTGTGTGTGTGTGTGTGTGTGTGTGTGTGTGTGTGTGTGTGTGTGTGTGTGTGTGTGTGTGTTCACCTAATTGTGGTTGCAGGGGGTCGAGAATCAACTCCTGACCCTGCCTCTTCACTGATCGCTACTAGGTCCTCTCTCTCACTGCTTCCTGAGCTTTGTCATACCTTGTCTTTAAGCTATGTATGGTTCCCGCCTCCACTACGTCACTTGCTAGGCTATTCCACTTCCTGACCACTGTATGACTGAAGAAATACTTCCTAACATCCCTGTGACTCGTCTGAGTCTTCAGCTTCCAATTGTGACCCCTTGTTTCTGTGTCCCCTCTCTGGAACATCCTGTCTCTGTCCACCTTATCTATTCCACGTAGTATCTTGTATGTCGTTATCATATCTCCCCTGACCCTTCTGTGTGTGTGTGTGTGTGTGTACTCACCTAATTGTGGTTGCAGAGGTCGAGACTCAGCTCTTGGCCCCGCCTCTTCAATGATCGTTACTAGGTCCTCTCTCCTTTTCTCTCTCTGCTCCCTGAGCTCTGTCATACCTCGTCTTAATTAAAGCTATGTATGGTTTCTGCCTCCACTACATCACGTGCTAGACTATTCCACTTTCTGACAACTCTATGACTGAAGAAATACTTCCTAACATACCTGTGACTCGTCTGAGTCTTCAGCTTCTAACTGTGACCCCTTGTTTCTGTGTCCCCTCTCTGGAGCATCCTGTCTGTCCACCTTTTCTATTCCATGCAGTATTTTGCATGTCGCTATCATGTCTCCCCTGGCTCTCCTGCCTTCCAGTGTCGTCAGGCCGATTTCCCTCAACCTTTCTTCGTAGGACATTCCCCTGAGCTCCGGAATTAACCTTGTTGCAAACCTTTGCACTTTCTCTAATTTCTTGATGTGCTTGACCAGGTGTGGGTTCCAAACGGTGCTGCATACTCCAATATGAGTCTGACGCAGTGTGTGTGTGTGTGTGTGCACTCAATTGTGGTTGCAGGGGTCGAGACTCAGCTCCTGGCCCCGCCTCTTCACTGACCGCTACTAGGTCCTCCCTCTACCTGCTCCATGAGCTTATCATACCTCGTCTTAAAATTATGTATGGTTCCTGCCTCCACTACATCGCTTGCCAGACTATTCCACTTCCTAATAACTCTGTGACTGAAGAAATACTTCCTAATATCCCTTTGACTTATCTGAGTCTTCAGTTTCCAATTGTCACCCCTTGTTTCCGTGTCCCATCTCTGAAACATACTGTCTGTCCACCTTGTCTATTCCACGCAGTATTTTGTATGTCGTTATCATGTCTCCCCTGACCCTTCTGTCCTCCAGTGTGGTCAGGCCGATTTCCCTTAACCTCTCTTCGTAGGACATTCCCCTTAGTTCTAGAACCAGCCTTGTTGCAAACCTTTGCACTTTCTCTAATTTCTTCCCCTCAAGGAAGGTTCCTTGATGTTGGTGAGGGGCTCTTGATTTAGGGAATTGGATCTGTGCTCCAGTTCCCCGAATTACGCCTGAATGCCTTCCACATCCCCCCAGGTGCTGTATAATCCTCCGGGTTTAGCGCTTCCCCCTTGATTTTAATAATAATAATAATCTCTAATTTCTTGACGTGTATGACCAGGTGTGGGTTCCAAACTGGTGCTGTGTGTGTGTGTGTGTGTGTGTGTGTGTGTGTGTGTGTGTGTGTGTGTGTGTGTGTGTGTGTGTGTGTGTGTGTGAGTGAGTGAGTGAGTGAGTGAGTGAGTGAGTGAGTGAGTGACTATATAATTATGTTATCTCGTGGTACTTTCTTTTTCCCTGTGAGTGTGTTGTGATTACAACGCCAAAACAAGGTACCTGAAGTTGCACGTAGAAGGTCGGTGTCTTCACCATGGACCCTGGGTAGCTTCCAACATAACTGGAACTCTCAGGCTGCAACACCATGCTTCCACGAATATTGACCTGATAACTTACACCGTTACCTGCCACTCTCCACTCTAAATGAGTTGGCTCTACCTAAGTATGGAGCAGGCCTACTACACTGTCTCATATGTCTCCCTCCCTCATTTAGTGGTGGGCAGCCGGTATTGCTGAATGCACTTCGTTCCTCCCAGACAAGATCGCACTCCGTGACGGTGATGCACCCGTGTCCGGGGCTAAGTTCAAGGTGTGTGGCGGCGTGGGTGTAGCCGTGATGATGGAGGGGGGAGAGGTGGAGGAAGCAAGAGGAGGCTGGCTAGCTTGTGAGGCTGGAGTCCTGCAACAAGTACAGGGTGAACCGGGCCTCGGCGCCGCTGACCCAGCCCGTCCGACCAGGCCACGCTGCCCTGGGCACACTACGCTGCCATATCACACAACATTTACTATTACCCCAGAACAGTTTTCCATTTACTCTTATGTATTCTTCATCGGCTTCACCATATAGTCCAGAATTAGTCACCATTCGCATAATGTAATCAATATATTCAGCATATAGAGCTAGTAAAAAAAAACAAAGTGAATGAAGAATGGTGAGATGAGGACAACGTCATGGAGTGTAGACCAGCAGAGGCGAGCCCAGCCACACTCCCTTATACGGATACTTGCCCAGCATGCTCTTTTAAACATTCATTATCATGTTCTACTCTCCATACACACAGAAGCCCACTTATTGTTCACTTTACAAGAGTTTATCACTTGAGCACCTCACTACCCGACGCAAAACTGGCCGTACTTCCAGCACTGCTACTCGCGCACTGTGGTAACGCTGGCCACCCAGCTCCGACTGCCTGACAACCGTCCTTCTAACAGGGTTTGCAAGAGCGCTTGGGACAACACCACTTTTTAGTCCTCACCTTACACCGACTCGTAGTAGTGGGAGGCACAGTTCTAGTGGTGCAAAAGGCACTGGGGTGGTAATGGTGACAGTTAGTCTAAATGTACAATGAGGAAGGGTAGGGCAATGCCTCCCCCACTCCTTGCACGAAATGACTCGGTAGTCCCTTAATTATGGGAGTCTCAACAGTGAAAGGGATAATGGATGCCACTCATGCCGATTCTACTATTTTCAAGGGATGATACTGTACTATGAGTTATATCTATGTCAGATATGAGAAAGAGAACATGGACTAGTGTTGTTCCTTGAAGAACAGAGCTCTTCACTGTGGCAACCTTTATTTTACTCTATTCGTTATCACGTTTTAGGTTGTATTAATAGTGATAGAATTGTCGACAATATGTTAAGTAAAAGGACACAAATACAACCAATGTGACATTTTATTGTGGCAACGTTTCGCTCTCCAGGAGCTTTATCAAGCCGTTACGAACAATACATAGACACAGAGGGTATATATTAGTTGTATTTCTGTCCTTTTACTTAACACGTTTTAGGTTCTTTTCGTTAGAAATATTAAACTTACTTTTCCATTTATTCCTCTTGCACATAATTCTATGATTTATTGCAACATGGTCACATTTGTCAAATGTTTTTGAGGAAGCCCACGTGGAAACAGAAAGAGTGAAAAAAAAGAAACTTTATATTTCGATCTTCGTCTGAGATCTTCAGCGGAGACAATGTCGGGATCGCCCACTTTGACCAATTCTGAGTCATTTTGTTAGTATGCCTTCGACTAGGCAGAAGCCGCCACCCATTCATCTATCAAAACGCTTGGAGTCACTTGACATGTGCTCACTGGAGCGCAGGCGATAGAGATACATTATCTACACTTGGAAAATCCTAGAGGGAATGGTCCCAAATCGGCAAACAGAAATCACTCACTACAAAAGCAAAAGGCTGGGCAGACGGTGCAACATGCCCCCAACGAAAAGCAGGGGCGCTATTAGTACACTAAGAGAAAACACAATCAATGTCCAGGGCCCAAGACTGTACAACAGCCTCCCACCAGGCATAAAGGGAATTACCAATAGACCCCATAGCTGCCTTTAGTACCCAACCAGACAGGCTGTGGTTTATTCGTTGGACTACGTGCAGTCAGCATTAACAGCCTGGTTGATCTGGCCCTGATCCACTGGGAGGTTTGGTTAAGGGCTGGGCTATGGGGGCGTTGACCCCCAGATAGACCCTATAAAGTGCACAGAAGTCTGTAATCTGGCCAATTTTACACAAGTCAACAAATTCAGATTGAAATACCGAATCCGAAATAAACACCATGCATTCTAGCAACTAAAGCAACCTTTCTGTTGTTCATTAATCACGTCCCCAGGCGCCTTCTATATAACACGATCTCAGTTTTGAATCAGTCAACAAACACAGAAAATAGAAGTTTGACCCTATCTCTCGGATAATAAAATGTAACCAGGAATGATTGGTCATGGTTTAAGTGTCCTAATTACTGAAGCAGACTTAACAAAAACCTGTAAAACAGACCGGATGGTGGGGGGATGAATGGGGATGGTAGGGGGTTGCACTTCCTTGGGAAAATCGTCAAAAATCGATTATAGCTACTTTAAGCCCTATTTCAAGTTAGAATATGAAGAACTATTTCAAGCTAAACACAACACACGCATGCACGCACACACACACACACACACACACACACACACACACACACACACACACACACACACACACACACACACACACACACAGGAGCCAGGAGCTATGAATCGACCCCTGCAACCACAATTAAATGAGTACACACACACACACACACACATACACATTCTCCCTGGACCACAGTTTTAGAAAAGAAGCTGAAGGTTTGCTATATGAATGCGGATGGAATAACAAATAAATGTGAGGAATGGCATGAAAGAATCAAGGAGACATCCCCAGACATCATAGCAGTCACAGAAGCAAAACTTACTGGAATGATAACAGATGCAATCTTCCCACCCGGATATCAGATCCTGAGGAAAGATAGAAGGAGCAGAGGGGGAGGGGTTACACTGCTCTTTAAGAATCCATGGGGATTTGAGGAAATAGAAGGAATGGACGAGATTGGAGAAAGGGATTACATAGTAGGTACAATTCAGTCTGGGGGACATAAGGTAGTCATTGCAGTGATGTATAAACTGTCACAGAACTGCAGGAGGCCAAGAGAGGAATATGAAGAGAGCAACAGAGCAATGGTGGACACACTAACTGAGGTGGCCAAAAGAGCTCATTCGAGTGGAGCAAAGTTGCTGGTTATAGGTGATTTCAACCACAGGGAGATTAATTAATAAAACCTGGAGCCACATGAGGGTCCTGAAACATGGAGAGCCAAGATGATGGATGTGGTACTGGAAAACCAGAGAGAGACAGGCGAGGATGAACCAGCAAGACTGGACCTCGTGTTCACCCTGAGTAGCTCAGACATTGAGGACATCACATATGAAAGGCCCTGTGAAGCTAGTGATCACATGGTTCTGAGCTTAGAATACATAGTAGAGTTACAAGAGGAGAGGGTAACAGGAGTAGAATAGGAAAAGCCAAACTACAAAAGAGAGGACTACACAGGTATGAGGAACTTCCTTCAGGAGGTTCAGTGGGAAAGAGAATTGGTAGGAAAATCAGTAAACGAAATGGACTACATAACAACAAAATGCAAGGAGGCAGAGGAAATGTTTGTTCCTAAGGGCAACAGAAATAATGGGAAGACAAGAACGAGCCCTTGGTTTACCTGAAGGTGCAGGGAGACAAAAACTAAGTACATTAGAGAATGGAAAAAGTACAGGAGGCAAAGGACCCAGGAAAATAAAGAGATTAGTTGAAGAACCAGAAACGAGTATGCACATATAAGGAGAGAGGCCCAGCGACAGTACAAAAATAACATAGCATCAAAAGTCAAATCTGACCTGAAACTGCTGTATAGCCACATCAGGAGGAAGACAACAATCAAGGACCAGGTAATTAGGCTGAGGAAAGAAGGTGGGGTGCTCACAAGAAACGACCAAGAAGTATGTGAAGTGCTCAACATGAGATTTAAGGAAGTATTTACAGTGGAGACAGAGTGGACTCTGGGAAGACAGAACAGAGGGGTACACCAACAAGGGATATATGAACAAGTGTTGGATGAAATACACACAACCAAGGAGGAGGTGAAGAAGTTGCTAAGTGACCTTGATACCTCAAGGTGGGACTGGACATCTCTCTATGGGTCCTTAGAGAGGGAGATGGCAAATGTAGTCCCCATTTTTAAGAAAGAAATGAGGCACTAAACTACAGACCAGTGTCACTGATGTGTATTGTATGCAAAATCTTGGAGAAGATTATCAGGAGGAGAATGGTGGAGCCCCTGGAACGGAACAAGATTATAAACGACAACCAGTACAGATTCATGGAAGGCATATCCTGTGTCACAAACCTCTGGAGTTTTATGACAAGGTAACGGAAGTAAGACATGAGAGAGGGGGGTGGGTTGATTGCATTTTCTTGGACTGCAAGAAGGCCTTTGACACAGTTTCTCACAAGAGATTAGTGCAGAAGCTAGAGGATCAGGCACGTATAACAGGAAGGGCACTGCAATGGATCAGAGAATACCTGACAGGGAGGCAACAAAGAGCCATGGTACGCGATGAGGTATCACAGTGGGCACCTGTGACAAGCGGGGTCCCACAGAGGTCAGTCCTAGGACCAATGTTATTTTTAGTATATGTGAATGACACGATGGAAGGGATAGACTCACAAGTGTCCATATTCACAGATGATGTGAAGCTAGTGAGGAGAATTAAACCAGATGAGGATCAGGCAGGACTTCAAAGAGGCCTGGACAGGCTGGACATGTGGTACAGTAACTGGATCCTCGAATTAAACCCCGCCAAATGCAAAGTCATGAAGATCGGGGAAGGGCAAAAAAGACCACAGACAGAGTATAGGCCAGGCGGCCAAAGACTGCAAACCTCACTCAAGAAGAAAGATCTTGGGGTGAGTATAATACCAAGCACATCCCCAGAAGCACACATCAACCAGATAACTGCTGCAGCATATGGGCGTCTGGCAAACTTGATAATACTGTACACAAGGCTAGTTCCAGAGCTAAGGGGAATGTCCTATGAAGAAAGGTTAAGTGAAATCGGCCTGGCGACACTGGAGGACAGGAGGGTTAGGGAAAACATGATAACAACATACAAAATACTGTGAGGAATAGATAAGGTGGACAGAGACAAGACGTTTCAGAGACGAGACACAAAAACAAGGGGTCACAATTGGAAGGTGAAGACTCAGATGAGTCAAAGAGATGTGAGGAAGTATTTCTTCAGTCATAGAGTTGTCAAGAGGTAGACTAGTCTGGCAAGTGATGTAGTGGAGGCAGGCAGGAACCATATATAGTTTTAAGACGAGGTATGATAAAGCTCATGGAGCAGGGAGAGAGAAGACCTAGTAGCAACCAGTGAAGAGACAGGACCAGGAGCTGAGTCTTGACTCCTGCAACCACAATTAGGTGAATTAGGTGAGTTTAAGCGTCGTGGCATGGACATGTCCTCTAACAACATCTTGATTGCCATTAAGCAGGTGTGGGACGGCATTGATTTTTCAATCCTCCACAAGCTAGCCTTATCAGCGCCTAGGAGACTTAAGGAGTGAATCAAGAGAAAGAGTAATCCTATGAATTACTAATTTAGGTGAGGAACACATACACATTTCAGTATTATATATTTAAAACAATAGGTTACAGTGAGCAGTCTCGTTTTGTGTGTACATGCACATTTATGATGCCTAATCTATATACGGTGTAGTAATATCATGTAATAACTATAGTCAGTAAAATATTTCCAAAATAAACTTTGTGTGCCAATACGAAACTTCTTTATTTTATGAAAATAGTACTGAATAACACTGCTATTCTTTTTTTACATTGCAATTTGTAATAGGACAGTAATTGTTTTTTTTTGCCCATATCAATACTCAATTATAAGCCGACACCATTACTTAGCTTTAAGGCAATACCTATACTGATCCCCACTACTACTCGTAACATTAAAATTGACCGATACATGCTGATACCGACACCTATAATCAATTTTAGGCTGATACCTACCAATACTGATACTTTGCACAACCCCATTTGTAATTATTTTCACTGACCCATGCCCAAGGGATGCTTCTGAGAGTTAATGCCTCTGCTGTAAACAGTCACAGACCAGGCTTCCTGGTGGATCAAGTCCTGATTAGTAAGGCTGATATTGCTGGCAACATGCAATCCAACATACAAACCACAACCTGGCAGGTGAGGAACTAACTCGAGGAACCTGTCAAGTACCTTCTTGAAGACAGCCTGAGGCTTGCTTGTAATTCCTTTTATGCACGAAGGGAGGGTGCTGAAAAGTCATGGACTTTTGACAATCACTTGAGTTCTTAGTGTACTTGATGCTCCCCTGCTTTTTACTGGGGATACTTTGCACTAGAGATGTATCAGATGTGAAACTTTAGATATCCGTGGATGTGGATGCGGATGTGTATGAGGATGCCTTACTTATTTTGTGGATGCGAATGTAAGAAATTGTGTGGATGTTCCGCAGATTCGGATGCGGATACCTGTTTACAGTAGAATGCTGATGCGGATGTAAGAAATTGTGCAGGTGTTCCATGGATGCGGATATCCGATACATTACTGCTTTGCATCTGCAAAGGCTCTTTTTTCTCATACGGAGCAAGTTCAGTGTGCAGGTTTGGGACCAGTCCCTCCAGGATTTTCCAGTGTAAATTACGATATAACTTTCTCACCTACATTTCAAGGAATGCTGTTGTAGAAAGTTCAAGTGTTCATAGTTGTTCAGCTCTCTGATTTCAAGTAAATAAGCAGTGAAGGTTCTCTATGTTTTTTAGCTCAGCAATCTCACTTGCCCTGAAAGAAGCTGTCAGTATATTGCAGTAATCCAGGCTGTAGAGAAGAAGTGACTTGAAGATCAAGATTATCATATCATCTGAGGTTGACTGGAGGGACTGATTTATATCAGCTTGAAAATCACTGTACCTTTGACAAATGCCACTCATACAGAGATTCAGGCATCACAAGCAAAGGATGCTACAGTGCTATGGTTCATAGCGTTGCTTATATTGGATATAAGAATGAGAAACAAATGGAGGGAATACTGTACCTTGAGAAACCAAGCTTTTCACTGTGGCAGCCCTGGATTTCACTGTTTACTACTACAGGTTGGCCATCCTTAATCTGGCATCATCGGGGCCTGTAGGGTGCTGGATTAGTGATTTTGCCGGATTACGGAGTGGTTAGGTTAGAATACACTTAACCCAACGGCAATAATTACGCATCAACGATTTCACCCACTTTGCGCCCTATTTTTTGGCCCATTCCATTATTCCAGTCTACCAAACTCATAGCTATTTCACTAGTATTCCATCTATTCTGTCGACTGGTACAAGATACCACCCATTCATCTATTTCAACTACAAAATTAAGTGGTCAGAAATTGGTTATTTGGCCAACTTCACACAAGTTTCAAAACATGCCAATTTCAAAATACGGTCAAGAATAAACACTGCAGATATTCCTGGCACTACAATAACATTTTCTCTGTTCATGTGTCACATCTCCAGGCCCCTCTTGCTTTCCATTTAAAATTTTTATTCACACAAAAAATATTTACTGTTATGCAGACTACTGCATTATTGTAATAATTGTATAAATAATGTCAACCCATTCGTGACCGCGTATTAGACTGGCCAGTTGGACAAGGATGGTGACATCAATTGTTTACTCTTGAACATCGGCAAAAATCAAACATTTCCACTACTTTGAGCTCAATTTCAAGGTACTTTTCATCGTGAAACCAATCAAAATCATGTCTGCTTCTGTATATATCTTCCATTCTATCAAATGAGATCAAAAAACAAGAATACAACCATAAAAACCATACGAAAATACACCGCAAAGTCGCTGTTTTACACCACGGTCGCAATTTTATTCTCATTATGCACTGTGTGCTGCAGGATTTTTTTTTATATATTGCACACTTACCACACAGACCTATTATTCTCTTATGTGTAGGCCAAAATTTCCTGGTCACAGCTTACCTGAGTGAGCTGAGCTCATGGTGTCTGACAGAAGATTTCTTTTATTTGTTGGAACCATGGCTAGGGCTAAAAGTAAGCAGGTTATAACAATAAATGGAGAAAAAGAAATCGGAATCACTTATGCACCAAGTAGCACCACCAAACAGTAGCGGAAGGTTGGTGTAGCAACCCCAGAAATTTGAAATTATGCTAGCCAAAATTAGTGCCAGATTACTGATGGCTGACCTTTACTTTGTTCTATTTGTTAAGAAGTTATATATCCATCTGCCCACTTTACCATTTATTCCTTTTGCACACATTTTGTGGGTTATCACACCATGATTGCACTTCTTTAAGGCTTTTTCAAAATCAATTGGCAGTACATCAACATTTCTCTTGTCTTCCAATGCATCCAAGACCAAGACCATATCATAATGATCTAGCTACTGTTAAGGCAAAAGCAACCTGCTCTAAACCCTTGCTACCTTGGATTGTGTAACTTTTGTGATACATGTACCATGTGATTGGCAATCATGCTTCTCAGGACCCATTCAATTACTTTGATGATGTGTTGTTTTACTGCCACCTTTGTGAAGTCTGGCAATACTGGTGGTTTTTAATGACAACTGTCCAGGCTCCTTCTCCTTTTAATATTAAAAGCCTGAGATAGTGGTGTTTTGAAATGTTTTAATGAATATGGGGTCTGGGCCTGTGGTAGAATGCATGGACATGCTATCAATGATTTTTTGAAAAGTAAATTGAGGATAAGGCTACACCATAAAATAGTATTTCATGTGAATCCATGTGAAGGCTACAAACATTGCATCTGACTACAAAACGACTACTAATAAATGGTATTTTACTATCTTTCTTCAGTTTGATACCCTGCACATCTGTAAACACAAAAAATGATATAATGCCAGTTGCTGTGCCAAGGGTTTGTTGATGGGCCCACCACTTGCTTTGACTCCAGTCCAGCATGAGTCTTAACCCTTAAACTGCCCAAACGTAGATCTACGTTTTTTCAACATTTGAAAGTATGTAAAAAAAGTAGATCTTTTTTTTTTTTTACATTTGAAAACGTGTAAAAAAACTTTGATCTACGTTTTTTTTTTTATATTTGCAAATATGTAAAAAAAATGTAGATCTACTTTTGGAGCACTACGCATGTGAACATAGATCTGCTTGGACAGTTTAAGGGTTAAGTGGTAATACATTTTAAGCATTTCTTGCCATTTTTTTTCCACTTCCTGGCACTAAAAGCTATAATCAAGCAACCCTTGGAAGTTTGGTTAAAATCTGCCAGATAACTTGATTAATAACACCATCCCTTTGGGCAAAAATATATGCAAGATCTGGAGCAACATCTGCCTTTATTTAAGAGATTTTTGTCATATCTTCTTATGGTTGTGTATACAAGCTCCCTTTTTGTTAGTTTCAATATCGGTGCTCTGGGTTCCCAACAGGTATAATTTCCAGATCTATACGAGAGCCGGAAGCAACACATCAACAGCGTCAGCACTGATAACAGTGCTATCACTAGCCTCATTACGACCATCAACAAAAAAAAAAAAATCAGGGTCACCAGTGCCAAAAAAAAAAAAAAAAAATTATGATCACGGTACCAGTGACAGGACCATCAGAAACTGCACCAGTATTAGCTCCAGACCCACCATGACCAATGGTATCAGACACAAAACTTTAAGACAACAGTGGTGTCATTTCTTTTATATGTCTTGGCTTGGTGGACCGTGCCAGATTTATCATTGTCTCTGTTGACAGGTCTTTGCACAGTTAAGAAAGCCAGTCATGAATGATTCCTTGTTTGATGTAAGGATGCTGACCAGTGCTTCTGTAATCTTTACAGAAGCACTGGTCAACTTTTGGCTTTTTCAAATACAATGGACCCCCAGTTCTTCACTGGTGCAGAAATTGTGCAATTTGGATTTCGAGCACTTTTTTCGGTGAAATTTTCCCCCAGGTTTCATACATCCGCTCGGAAATCATCAGTATCAGACACATCCACCCACCCAGGATGCAGCTTCTCATGCATACCACACTCAGTCTGCCTGTGTCTCTCCATGCATTCCTCTACTGTTTTTTTGTGCCGGTTTATTGATTGTGACTGTGAAATAAGTACCATGGGGCCAAAGAAATTTCAGAGTGCAAGCCCTTTGGTAAAGAAGGTGAGAACCACGATAGAATTCAAGAGAGAACTCATAGAATGAGTTGTGAAGTTTTGTGGAGAAATATCACTACCACCCTCTACAAAGGTAAAGGGTGGTAGGGATTGTGGTAGTAGAGGGTGGTAGTGGTTGTGATGGTGGTAGTGATGGCGGTAGAGGGCGGTAGTGATGGCAAACAATTGAGAAGTTGTTGTTGGCGTGGATCAACGAAAAACAGTTAGCGGGAGATAGTGTTGTGGAGGCAATAATTTGTGAAAAGGCAAGGCAGTTGCATGCAGATCTCGTAAAGAATATGCCAACAGGAGTCTTCAATAAAGGTAAAAATGATTTAAATGTTCATTTATCCATTAAAATTAGTGCTTTATATTTATTTCTCATTGTTTTCTGTGTGTAAAACTATAGTTATTCTCTATAAAATGTATTGTTCGTTAATATTTTTGGGTGTCTGCAACGGATTAATTAGATTTACATTATTTCTTATGGGAAATATTACCTAGGTTTTCGTCCAGTTCAGATTTCGGCTGACCTTCTGCAACGGATTAAGGCTAAAAACCAGGGGTCCACTGTATCCAAAAGATACAGTGATACTGCATTCCATTCCTTCTGTTTTCATCAGACAGACCAATACATTCAAGACGTATTCCAGCTCTGCATATCTGGCATACGTATATAGTAGATAGATCATGCAACTGCTACACTGTGGACAGTTTTCCTGGCTTTTCTATAGTTCTTAAGGGTTTAACCCTTTCAGGTTCGAGAGGCCCTCCCATAAACTTGTTCTTAGGGTCGAAAATTTTTTGGAAAAAAAAAAATATTTTGTGAAAAGGCAGAGAATCTTTTCCCAATCATAATGACACCAAAGTATGAAATTTGATGGAAAACTTACGGAATTATGCTCTTGTGAAGTTAGCGGTCTCGACGATGTTTACGTATCGGCGATTTTGCCCACTTTGAGCCCTATTTTCGGCTAATTCCAGTGTACTAGTCGACAAAAATCATAACCGTTTTGCTAGAACTCCATTTTTTCTATTGAATGAGTACAAGAAACCACCCATTTACCGATTTCAACTATCCAATAAAGTGGTCAGAAATTAGCAATTTTGCCAATATCACACAAATTTCAAAAGATGCCAGTTTCCAAATAGGACCCAGAATAAACAAGACAGACATTCCTGGCACTAAAATAACATTTCCTCTGTTCAACAGTCACGTCCCCAGGCCCCTCTTACATTTCTTTTGCTTTCCACTTTGAATTTTTATTCTGACAAAAAATAGAAGATTTACTGTTATGCAGACTACTGCAGTAGTGTAGAAATGTATAAATAATATCAGCGCACTTGTGAAAGAATATCAGATTCACCAGTTGACGTATATTGGATGCGTGGCATGATTTGTTTACTTTTGAACTTTGGAAAAAATCAAACATTTCTGTTACTTTGAGCTCAATTTCAAGGTACTTTTCATTGTGAAACCAATCAAAATCATCTCAGTTTCTGTAATATGTCTTCCATTCTATAAAATGAGACCAGGAAAACTATAATACAACCATAAATATCATACGAAAATACAATGCAAAGTCGCTGTTTTAAACCAAAAACATGGTCAAAGTTTTTGTTATTCTCATTATGCACTGTGTCCTGCAGGATTTTTTTTATACTGTGCACACTGACCACATAGACCCATTCTTTCATATGTAGGCCTACCAGCTTTCTCTCGCTAGATTTGAAGGCGCTAGAATTTAGGCGTACTAGTACGTCAATAACCCTGGTGCGT
Source organism: Cherax quadricarinatus (assembly GCF_038502225.1). Lineage (NCBI taxonomy): Eukaryota > Metazoa > Arthropoda > Malacostraca > Decapoda > Parastacidae > Cherax > Cherax quadricarinatus. The sequence continues at coordinate 6,945,098 of NC_091355.1, forward strand.
AAGCCGTACTAGTACGTCGGAAACCCTGAAAGGGTTAAATGTGGTTGGTGGTAGGTATGGAGGGAAGGGAATGCATGGATGAGTATGGAATGATGCTAGTCGAGGTGGTGGGTGAATTTGGTGGTGGTGGTGGATTTTGTGACTATGGTGTAACGGTGGGGTTGTGCATCATGAATTGTCCAAGAAAAATTGCATCCTTCCCACTATTCCACTGTTCTTGATATCACACTTTCTATGTGATATTTTCCTTCAGTTCTTTGATATACAGTGGTCCCTCGTTTTTCGTAATTAATTCGTTCCTGGAGGAGCTACTACAAACAAAATTTACGATTTGTGAATCAATTTTCCCCATAAGAAATAATGTAAATACAATTAATCCGTTCCTGACACTCAGAAGTATTAAAACAAAAAATTTTTTTACATGAAATATACATGTAGTACATAAACAATACAATGGGAAATGATGAATGAAACATTAACAGCATAACACTTACCTTTATTGGAGATTCTTCTTAGTGTATGGGAGACTGGAGGAGGAGAGAGATTGGATTGTTTACAGTTTGGAAGGGGAATCCCCTTCCAGCAACACCTCAGGTACCAATTGCTTCTCTGGGGTTGCTTCTCTTCTCTGTTTCTTAATGCCACTAGGACCACCTTGAGAGTCACTCTAGTCCTGTCTCGCAAAGTAACTGTGGAGAGAGCTCTGTTTCTGGCGTCTCTTTAACACTTCCCTAAAATGGCCCAAGACTTTGTCACTGTACATATTTCTCACCTTCTTTACCACAGGCTTGGCACTAGGAACTTTCTTTGGAGCCATGGTAGCTTATTTAGTACTTGCAAGCACTAAAATGAGTGGAATATTATGAAATATTTCGTAGGAGCATTTGAGGGGACCTTCACTCACTGGTAAACAATGCCAGACTGGCTTGGTAGGGAGGCCTCCCCAGCTCACACCGTGCGTACGCGTCCCGGACGAACTATTATTCGCGAGTCAACCTATGAAAAGCGAGTCCATGTTTATACAAAAATACCCCAATGACTGGCGAAATTTACGATTGCCGAGAACTACGAAAAGCGAGGGACCACTGTATCTATGAATAAATTGTGTTAAAAGTAACCCGTCTTGGATTTATACAGAATTACTCGCATAAAACAAAAATGACCAATAATGATGAACTAAATTTCTTTTGGAAATATTTTACAAAATACAGTTATATATTACTATGCTCTACTACTTTTTTCTTTTGTGATATTTCCCAATATATTCAACTCTTATGAACCCACTTCTTTTTAAACCTGCATTACTTATCATAACTAATTTTTTTAAATATTAGTAGACTACTTAAAATCTTAATGGCATGCACTTTGGAATTTTTTTTAGATCCTTTAAAAAAAGACATTCACTTAAAAACATTATATGGAATAAAAGATTATTTTAATATATAAAGTACATATTACTTACCTATGAAGTCTCTCCTGCTCAACACGCTCCCGATCCATTTCCCGAGCACGTTCCAGCTGAAGCAGTTCTTCTTGATGGTGAGGTAGAAGACCATATGCATGTGGTGGCAGTGGGGGTACTGGAGTAAGCTGCTTCCACACATCGTGAGAAATAGATGGATACAAGCCAGCAAGTGGTTGTTGAAGACCAGGAGGCAGATGCAAGGGTGGGGGTACACCTGCAGTACCTGCTCCAGGGTGTGTTGGATAGGGTAAGCCAGGAGGCAGACCATGTGCAATGGATGCAGGAGGTTGGCCATGTGAGCCATGGTGAGCAGGTCCGTGGGAACCACCAGAGCCCCCAGTTGGAGCTGCAAGGTGAGGGGGTGGCACCCCTGGATAGTGCTGTGACATGCTGGTGTGCTGCACAGAATGAATGTGACGCACTGTGTGCTCTGACTGAGACACAAGTGATGGGTCACGCCAAACACGAACAGGTTCCTTACGGTCTATGAAGAGTGAGGATGCCTGTGATGTCTTTGTTTGACCAGCTGCAGGTGTAGGTGTGTTGGGCTTCACTTCTGCTGAAGATGACCTGTCATCACTCAGAACTGAAGAGCGTGACACAGAACGCTCAGTTACACTCACACCGGAGTCACTTGAGCCGTCACAATGATCCATCCTGGTGGCTGTTGACGGGGTGCTAAGCTGCTGTGACTGATGTTGTTGGAGCTGGTGATGTTGTTGGTGATGATATGGGTGGGCCGGTTGGTGGTGCAGGGATGTGTGAGGTGCCCCGTCATGATGGTGCGGGGCAAGATGGGCAGGGTCGGGGTTGGCGGGCTGGAGGTGGACAGGGCTACGCACCACTGCCGTGATGCTTACAGAAGGTGGGGAGGCCACACGGGAACTGCACGTGGGACCTGGCCCGCTAGTTGCTGTAATGGTGACTGCCCGCCCGCTCACCACGCCCGCCACCTCTGCACACCCACGGTTACTATTAGTACTACAACTATTGTTACTATTACTACTAGAGTTCACCTTGAAGCTTTCTGAAGACCAAGTAAGTCCAGTGACATTGGATGAACTAACAATGGCACTGGTTGTGCCTGGCACTATAGACACACTAGTCACAGTCGACACTGTACACACTGTACTCACTGTAGTGGTTACGTCACACACTGCAGCAATGCTGCTGTTCACCACAACACTGTTGGCACTTGGGCCAAAATTGGCACTCTTAACACTTTTGTCATGCTGGCTAACAAATGCAGAACTATCACCTGTTGTTCGTATAACACCCGTGGTTTCTATCACATTCTCACCTAAATTAGGCTTCCTTACTACAGCAGTAGTAGTCACAAGTGAATCACTAACTGAAGTGTTGCCACACACACAAGTACATATATTAGAGATTTCTGTTTTGTCTTTATTTTCTTTTGAGGCAGAACACTCCAACGCTGCTTTAGTAGGCAATTCCTTGATAGTTTGGGGAAGTTTTTCACAAGGAGACTTGTCTTTTTCCACTAAGACTTTTAAAGTTACTTCTGACCTGCCCTGATTTTCATCCTTGATTTGCTCACTAGATGTAACTAACGAACTAGAAGGGAATATTCTTTTAGAGTTTTCCTCTTTGGATAAACTGGGAGTTGGCTGCTTTTTCGCAACTAGTCCTGTACTAGAGCTTTTTACAACAGTCTTCAAGTTTTTTTCAGCTGTTACTGAACTAATTTGGAATGAACTTTCGGAAGTCTCTTTATTTGGTTCAATTATAAAAACTTCATCGTTAAAAGAAGAGCTGCTTGTAGGTGGTACGACGACAGTGTTTCGGACATTTTTTGGACACGCCTTACTAATCTCGTCCTTTTCCTTATATAATTTATTGCAGGATGGAGCTACTCTAGTTGTAGACTCTTTTTTAATTATTAATTGTGAAGATATAGGTTTACTTGCTGATAAATCCTTTGTTAAATTCAATGCACTCTTCCTACTCAAATTTCTATTTTCAACTGTTCTCCTATTTGGTGGTGACTGATTCTGATGAAAATTAGTCTTCTCATAAACCACAACAGGATCCTCAGAATTATTAATAATATTTGTAGTAGCAGCCTCTGATTTGATATTTTCTTTAATAATATCTTGCTTAAGTGAAAACTGTGATCTTGCTTCTAACAGAGTCTTCCCTTTAATTGCAAGGTCAATACCACTACCACACTTGTTGTTTTTATTGGATGCTCTGTTTGGGCTATTATTTTTTCTTTTTTGACTTTTGATAGTACTATCTTCACAATTAGTACTATTCCTATTGTTTTCGTTATTTTTTTTGTTTTTATTCGAGTAAAGTGTTGTGGATGGCAATGAAGGCTGAGAAACACGGGTTACAGGTGATACATTACGCCATCTTTGTGAGGGTCGTCTGGTAGCACCATTGTTAGCTGGTACTCTCTTACCCCCTGAAGCTCGGTGAATGCCTAGTTTCTGGTGCCTAAGAGCTGCTGCTGCTGCAACTCTACGTGAAGGTGGTCGGGATGGTAGCTCAGGTTCTGGCGTGCTACTACTGCTCGTACTGGTACTGCTGGCACTGGTGTTACTGCCGCTTGTACTTGTATTAAAGCTACTACTATTATTACTGCTAACACTACTACTGATGCTTATAACATCAGAGTAACTATGTCCAGTGCTGAAGTTTTGTAATCTACTATTTCTATAGGGTCGGCGAATTGGGCGATGATCCGGTGTAGAGTTACCACTACTGCTGGAAGTGCCGTCCTCAGTACTATGCTGTTTCTCCAAGCGCGTTAGTATACGCCTAGGAGGATCTGGTGTGTGATGGCGTGGTCTGCGCTCACGAGCTGTGCGTGTCTCCTCTTCACCAGATGATGCTTCACTTGTTACACTTCCTTGGCCGCGTTTCCTCCACCGCAACCCTCCAACACACTTTCCTGCAAAAAACAAACATTATTAATAGTCGCAAAAAGTTTAATAGAACAGTACAGAACAACATTAGAACATGTATTTTACATAATAAAAATACACTGCTACAAATATTCAACCCAAGATGAAAAGTGTAATGTAACAAGTTTATTTGCTGCACTGTCAAACCATGGAATCTATGTTCTTTGTAATCCACATGATTCAATTACATCCTCTCCTCACTTAATGATGGAGTTCCATTCCTAAGACCATGTCGGTAAACGAATTCATAGCTAAGTGTGGTTTGTGTCAACCATCTTTGATATTGTTTTAATGTCACCTTTGCATCATTTAAAACATTTCTGGTATATTTTTCAAAGAAATCAGCTCTAATATACATTATTTAGGTATGCAAATTGATCAGAGCCTGTCATAAATCAGAGTTGTTGTGAGAAAAGGCTGTATACAGCAAGCCTTCTTATATATACAAGCCATCTTATAACACAATTTCACATTGCACAATTTTTTGGCAACACATTTCAAAAAGTGCTACCAAACAATTTTTAACACAAGAAAACCTTAATATTATGCTATACAAAATCTCTAAAAAAAAAAAAAAAAATGTTAACATGTAAAATGCTAGCACAAAAACACCATACATTTCTGTAGCCCAAGTTATGTATAAAATTTGCACATGGTACTGTTTTCCTTATGAGGCACAGCATTGCCTTACAGAATTAAAATATTTCATGGACACAGCTTCTTACCTCCTACTTACCCCCCTTCCCATAAAACCTATACCTATATTGTGCACCAATCTGGATATTAACCATGGCACTTGGCAGGAATACTAGGGATGCTGTAAATGCTAAGAAGAATAAGTACTAATCTATTGTGATGCTGAGAAAATGCGAGTTATAAATACTTAGAGGTAGTGCGTGCGTGATCCAAATTGTCCAAGTTTGGTGCAAGTGAATAAACTATTCGTAAAATTAAAAACCATGAGAAAAAAATGAAAACTTATGTAGTCAGCATATTGCACTCATCAATGTATGACTGACTGTGTTTTCTCAAGTACAGTGGACCCCCGGTTAACGATATTTTTTCACTCCAGAAGTATGTTCAGGTGCCAGTACTGACCGAATTTGTTCCCATAAGAAATATTGTGAAGTAGATTAGTCCATTTCAGACCCCCAAACATACACATACAAACGCACTTACATGAATACACTTACATAATTGGTCACATTCGGAGGTAATCGTTATGCGGGGGTCCACTGTACATGTATACAACATTCATCATTGTGTCTGTGTCTTCCTCAGCATGTAGTACTCATCAGTATGTGTCTGTGTAGTACCAAGTGTTACATGCTTAAAAAAAAAGTCAAGGACAGAAAACATGACAGAAAAGTTACATAACATCCAGACTGAGGAAAAGACTCAGAAAGAGGCTCCTCTTGGGGCTAAGATAGTTTATAAGGGAGTGTCAGCTGATCAAAAAGCCGTGCAAGTTACGACAACCTCTGACCCACTTTAACCTTTCCCAAACTTATACTACAAATGGTGACTTCAACCTTCAAACTTATACTACAAATGGTGACTAACATAATGTGAGGTAGGTTATACTGGAATAATTTTTATCTAATAGAGTTTAAAAGAGAATGCTGTGATTAACTTTGGAATTCTCTGGAACATAGCTCTATTTTTCCTGTAAAGTTTTCACTTCGCACAGCATGCTTTTTACGTCACTAATTGACAGGAACATAACCCTCATTATGAAAGAATCTGCAATATATTTTTCTGACAATCATTTCTTAAACAGCTTAATTTTTTCCTCAAATTTTATTGCAAAACCTATTGTCTTTGTTTAGCACATGACCCCCTAAATTGAATACTAACCACAAAAATTTGATAAAAAATTGTGATTTCCAAATTTCCTATACCTTTGATGAGTTTCCAGTCTTTCTACTACTGGAGCCTGGCCATGGGCTAGGTCATTCTTTCCATTCAGCAGATTACAGCACTATGTAGACACTATGTAGACCATAATTTTTCTGAAATTTAGTCATACAGACTACATGTAAAAGACAGAATAAGAAAAGTTTAAATAATTTACATAATCCATGCAGATGTGATCTAGATCTACAGGAATTTGCAAGGGCATTTACTAAATGTGACTATGGCATAGCATAAGTCATTTGGGAACCAAAATAGGTCACATGCACACCACAATAAAAAACTGAACCCTAAAATAATTACAAACACCAGTCAAACTGGGCAGAACCCAAATACCCAAACCAGCCACTTTACAAAGAAATGTAACTTTGATGAATTTTAAGAGTTTTCTATTCCTGGCCTTGGGCCATGGTGCTTGCCTGGCCAAGCTGGCTGCTGATGCTGGCAGCTTGCTGGTCCACACATCCATCACAGCCTTGTTGATCTGGGACCTGGTGAAGATACCTGTCCAGTTTCTTCTTGAAGATTTCTACGCTTGTCCCAGCAGTGCTTCTGATATCTTCTGGTAAATTGCTGAATTGTCTGGGGACAGAGATGTTCACAGTGTTCTCTTATTGTGCCCATGGCACCCCCAGATTTTCACTGGGTTTATCTGCACTTCCTTCCGTATGTCTCACTCCAGTATGTTATGGCAATGTGCAGAATTGGGACAAAGCCCTAAAGTATATATTATATATTATCATGACTCCAGGAATCAACAATAGCCTTTGCTTATCCTGATTAGAACTTGATGCTGAAGGGTTCTTGATCAAAGGAATTAGTGCCACCCTTCCCTTTCTTTGATCAAATCTGACTGCTTCCTATTCTCCACAAAGGTCACAAAGATACTTTAATCCCTAAGAAGTGCTTTAATTAGCAAACTCCCAGTGTATATACAGTAAGAGATATACCTCATGGAATATGTATCCCCTGCATAAGGAGCAGTTAATTATACCGAGGGAGCATGTGCACTGCCCTCACCACCCCTTTCATTCCCACGAACTGAGTGCAGCTTGCCAGATATTGCTTAATGACATCCAAAGCTCAAGAGAATTAAAGGAATTAAGCTAGAAGAAGCGCTACCTCTACACGGTACATACACCGGAAGATGTGTATTTGACTAGGCTAACACCAGACGAGCCTGGCCCATGGCCGGGCTCCGGGGGTAGAAACTCGAAACTCCTCAAAGATATATCAAAGGTACCATGCATTTACTTTAATCCCTAGTTTAGGGATTAGAGTCATTAGTATGCCGGAGTATTGTGGTCTTAATTAATGGCTCAGATACAGTCAATAGGTATTAGATATATAGAAAAAAAAGCTATTTTAGCATAAAACAAACTGGAACAAATTTCCAAGTAGCTTATTTGAAACGAATACCTTACTCGTAGGTAGCTTTAAAAATAGGTTGGACAAATACATGAGAGAAAATGAGTAGGTGTATGTAGGACCTGCCTAGCATGAACCAGTGCAGCTTTCTTGTTTTAACGGCCCTAACCAACTTCTACATTACCTCCTTACCTGCGTGAAGCCTGTGCATAACCCCTTCCCCAATTTCACGAAAACAATGACCTGACCAAGTCACACTTTTTGGAGTGTTAAGTAAGCGTATCCATTATAAAGGTAAGTGTGGGCGCGGGTGGTCAAGTAGTGGAGCAGGAACATTCATCAGACAGCAGCGGGGACCACCACCCAACCACAACCTTGGCCTGACATGCTCTATACACCTTTATTGACTCCTATACCTTCTTACCCACTACAATCATTACAGATACCACTCAGGCAAACACGAAAACGGAGGATCTGCATTTAGAATGTGAATGCTGTAAAAAGGGTATGTATGAATCAACTTTACAAGATAACTGAAAGGAGCATTTTTTTTTCCGCGATTAAGACATGTGGGCGTCCATGACTGGTTATTTTGTGGCTGGAGGTGGCTTCATCAAGGGCCACTCCCCCTGATATATCTGTTAATGGTACCCAGAAACATCACCCCCCTCCATCCCACCGTGGTCCAGTCTTAGACCAGACCTTCTAAATAATGGAATGAAATTATACGGATAAGAACTGTGAATACAAAGAAAAGCACGTATAAGAGTATACCGAATATAAGTAGACGTATGTAAAATACTTAACTAAGTGTGTTTCCGAGATAGAAGATGATCAAAAGATCAGCAAACTTGTCAGAGTTGAAAATGTTTAACAGGCTTCTGTTCCATACTCATATGGTAGACGGTAGCACCTCCTTGGTTGATTGCTGTCTACTAGCCTAATGTCTATACCTAACGTTAATAATCATTACACATGTGACTGATCTAAAACTTTACACATACACACACAATGTCTCAAGTCAGTGTACCATAAAACTGTCGAGATGCTCGTTACAAGTGCAACTGAAGGCCTTGATGTCAGTTTATGGAGACAAATTCACCGCCACCTTTTTTCAATCACCAATATACACACAAAAGGTAAATGAACCTTGAACTTTAATGTGTCCACGAATTCCATTTACGTTGTCATTCCTGCAACATAGGAAATAATCTTATCATGTGGTCATTTATTACATTTTACACAGAGGTAAACGTGTTTCCTTGCAAAAAAAAAATTGTGGCAAACTAAACCAGTTTTGGAGAGAGAGAGAGAGAGAGATGGAGGGAGCGTGAAGGTGGATGGCAGCGCTGCGGCCAGCGCTTGCAACACTGGCGGACAGGGCCACAGGCACCACCACACAAAAACCCGTCAGACCAGTACCAGATAATAAAAATAAAAACTTGTGTGAGGTACAGGTCAGGACACACCAGCTTCATGCCATCTCAAACACCACACACACACACACACATCCTCCGCCTCTCCTCCCACCACCACCATTCCAAGATTTCCGAAATCTTGGACGATGTTGTACCTAAAGAACCAATAGTGAAATAACACTTCGTGATATCCACAGTGTAACTCAAACAATATGGCAGTAGCACACTACGGATGTTCCCACATCTAACTTACAGAGAATAGTATAACGGCACACTGGGTGTTCTCATCATGTAATTCTCACCGGGGTATTCACGGTAATCTTGAATATTTTTTGTTTACCTAGGAACGTCATCATCTCAACACACCATATCACACCACTACCATAAGATCTCAGCACAACTCGTCATAATCACAGCATGACACACCACCACAAGATTTCATCACAACCTGTCCCCGTCACAGCATGACAACACACCCCACTACACTACAACCCGTGACCATCAGACCATGACACCACACTTCATCACAATCTGTGACCATCACACCACACAACTTCATCATAACCTGTGATCACACCATGACACCACACAACTTCACAACCCGTGACCACACCATGACACCACACGACTTCATCACAACCCGTGACCATCACAGCATGTCACCATACGACTTCACCGCTACCCGTCACCACCACAGCATGACACCACAAGACGTCGACCTCATCACAACTCACAAGCATCACTGGGAAAACTAATCGTGGCCTGCTCAGAATCCTCATCAGACTTAACCTTGGTACTCTGTGTGTTAACTAATGCAAGTGAACGCATCTAGTCACAAAGAGGTGGTTTCAGCATCAGCAAGCTCATGTGACAAACATCACGCGCACCACAACCTCCAACTACATTGTATCGCCAAGAACCGGTTTAGTATATACCTAAATCAAAGTACTAATATTACCTCCAGTGCTCTTCGCCACACCACATCACACGTTCTACACTTATTCCTACCACACAACGCTTTCCTATTGCCTGCTTCTACCACATTACACTTCACCGCACAGCACCTTCACATTACACAGTATACTTCACACAATTCACATGTTAGCACGTCAAGCTGACCATAACACAACACAGATTACAATAACAAGTGACCTAAGTACCGTATGCTGAGGAATCCTGTGGTAGGCAGCTGTGAAAGGAAAAGTTTCAAAGCAAGTTCCAGGGGCCACCGCCCCTGCGGCTCGGTCCCAGATAAGGAGACCAGGTCTCCTGGTTGATCTCTTTGTCAACTAGGCAACAACTTAAATGCCGACAGAAGGTTCATTAACCTCGTATTCTTGACGCCTGACCAACGTGCATCACAGCCTGAAATCAGTTACTGCTAGAAAAGGTAAGGTTACATTATCCAGTGCCGCAATTTCAACGAGTCCAATCACAACAATTTTAATTATCGTATTATGAAGTAATTTTTTTTTTTACAAAACACTTTTTACAGAAAATAGGTTTCACACAGTGTATTTTTACAGAGTAATAAGTTTTTATTAGTAGTAACAAGAGCACAATAGCCTAGTAGTCGAGGCTACAAGAGTCATCACAACCACCACCATGGCAATGACAATGGCCCACATAAAACAAAGAAAATGGATTTACAAAGAACCTCAGAGCACTGTAGTCATTGCGTCTCAAGATGCAAGAAGACTTCTAAGAGTCATAGCTTGAGTAGATTATCATTAATTACAGTTGCGCTAAGTTAAGAGTAAATTAAAAAAAAAACGAAGTTGAAGCGTGAGAGTATGGAGTACGGTCGTATCACACAGCATCCGTCCTCAGTTCACGAAAACAACAAGAAAACCCCAGATGACACCCTTCCGTTCCTCTCACACACTCCTTTAAGACTCTCAGGGAATTTCTCGCCACACATGCAACACATTCGAATCTTTTTCAAAAGATTAAATCTGTATGGGTGGGTGCGAGGACTGCTGGAGATGGGTCGCATAATATAAAGGAAGTACTGCGAGTACTGTGTGAGACGAGGAAAGTGAGCAGAGATACGTCGAAGTTTGCAGGAAGTACAAGAAGTGGCGGCACCACCGTCACTGGTGAAGGTGGACAAGTTCATAATAATCACCAGCCTCTCACACGTTCCCTACCACTACACACTACCAAGGTCACTTGGACTCACACAACTACTACTACACTACACGCTGCCACGGTCACTTGGAATACACCCTCATTCCTTCACTCCACACCACACAGCACACTCCACGGTCACCTGAATTACACTCTCACTACTATATTCCAAGCCTCCAAATTTCCAGTTAATTGTAAAAGGGAAAGGTACCGGTGAAAATGAAGACAAATTACGGGTACAGCACCAGCACGATGTTTGATGGGTAGCCCTCAGCACTACATCTACATACATACAACATTCGTGTACACACTTAAAATATAATTATGCAATAAAAACATAAATATTTAAGACAATTCAAACTGGCGTGCGTCAGCTGGCACCAACATCTTGGTCGATAAGGCCATCAATCATTAGGTTTGGTCTGGGACCGAACCGCAGGGATGATGATCCCCAGAATCGATTGCAGGTAGACCAATGGATATTAAAAAGAAATTCTGTGTTTTTTTCCAGGATAATAAGTAGGAAGACAGTAACCATATAGGAAGGTATTACCATAGTATCACATGAGTGAGAATCAGAAACGTCATAAATGTTTTGCACTCTGGCAGAACTGTCTACCTACCTGGAGAGTGTTCCGGGGTTCAACGTCCCCGCGGCCCAGTCCTTGACCAGGCCTCACGGTGGATCAGGGCCTGATCAACCAGGTTGTTACTGCTGGCCGCACGCAGTCCAACGTACGAACCACAGCCCATCTGATCGGGTACCGACTTTAGGTATCTGTCCAGTTCCCTCTGGAAGGCAGCCAGGGATCTATCAGTAATTCCCCTTATGCCTGGCGGGAGGCTGTTGAACAGTCTTGGGCCCCGGACACTTACTGTGTTTTCTCTTAGTGTACCAACGGCGCCCCTACTTTTCATTTGGGGGTATGTTGCACCGTCTACTCAGTCTTTTGCCTTCGTAGGGAGTAATTTCTGTGTGCAGATTTGGGACCAGTCCCTCTACGATTTTCCAGATGTAGATTATGGTGTATCTTGCCTGCACTTCAATGAGTACAGATCAAATGACTAAGCATTCCCAGTAATTAAGATGGTCTACAGAACTTATAAGTGCAGTAAAGGTTCTCTGTACATTCTCTAGATCTGCGATTTGACCTGCCATGAATGAAACTGATCTTTTCTGTCTTGAATATATACCTTTGATGAGTTCCGAGTTTTTCTACTCCCAGAGCCCGGCCACACGATAGGCTCGTCTGGTGCTTGGGTGGTCAACCAGACTGCTGCTGCTGCTGGTCTGCCGACCCACATATCCATCACTGGTACATTTTATAAATTTCGACTTACAGTATACATCTATTCTTCCTTTCCTGCATGTGTCTTAATATTTTTTTAGTCCTTCGTTATTTCCTTTCCAATCTGGGCCTGGTCTGAGACTGGGGAGCGGGGGCGATAACCTCCAAAACCATTACCAGATAATAGATGGTGAAGGACAGCAAGTTTATCCACGTTCCATTAGCCAATACTCTGACCTTTACCAGGCTGTGGCCCACATTGATCAAATAATACCCAGGTGACTATTTACTGCTAGGTGAACAGGGACAGTAGGTGTAACACTTGCCCAAAGTCTTGACCTAAGATTCGCATCCCAAACCTTCCGACAGTGTTGTGATTCCTCTGACCAGTTTCACTTGTGGCCTGTTTTACGAGTTTTCCTATGTCGTTGCAAGTATTAGTTTAGTCAAGCACTTCATTACTAGGAACGTTTGAAGTCTATTGACCTTTACAAGAGTCGCTAATACTCGCGCAAAGCCAACCAAAATCAAAGAAGGTTCGCGAGTTATGCTGACTAACTTTAACAAAACGTCTGCAATGCCTAAGCTTGATCAGAAGTTTGTTGGTCCTCATCGAGTAATTGAACATATTAATAGCAATAAGTATAAGGTTAGAGAAATTAGCACTGGTCAGTATAAAGAATCGCATTTAGATCATATGAAGTTAGTATGTGATGATAATGATGTTCCAACCCAGACTAACTCCAGACTCTGTACCCTCTACCTCTAATACTCAGCCAGACGATCAATCTGTCGTTATTCCCTTCGTACACGACAGGTATTGATAAATCTTGAGGTACCATTTGTAATTACCAATTCAGATCTGCCTCAACCACGGCATGAGTTCGTCAGTGCAACAGAGTTTGATCCTCCTAAGGATGATACCCATTCTACATATATAAATCTCACCCTAGCAGAGTTGGGGTTAAATGTAAATAACCTGTATAGATGAATAATATAGTTTACAATGTACATGTATTTCTATTGTCTGCTACAATATCAACTTATTAATGTTCAAGATTTTTTTTGTGTGCGTGTGTTCACGTTCTCTCCGAATTCTGAGATTTAACAATCTAGATTTGAGTGCACCAAGTCTGCCTGTTCTGTTAAACACTTCTTTCTTTGCACATATCCTTCTTCAGAATCTGTAGATCACATGAATACAGATCGACTGATCAATCTTTTTTATCACTTCTATTGTGTAATCCCAATACTGAGTCTTATTCTATGAATTGTGCTATATCATACCTTGTAATGCATCACAGTACATTCCATTACAATAAGTTACATTCCATTAGCATTCATTCCAATAATATCCTTATGTATGTTCCAATGTTCAACTGTTGTGTATTTTGACACTGTATAGAATCAGCCCAAGCTGTTGTCTCTAGTTTGTATTAGCTGTATGTCAGGATGCCTTACGTTAGCGTCGCCAAGCTCTCAGTAGTAACAGTACCAGTTACCAGTAATATCAGTAGTAATGACTCGTACACCGACCGGTATTGATCCTCTGCTCCTGCGTGAATCACTGACTGTTATTCACTGTTACAGCTGACCTAGCATTTGTATCCCACTCACCCTCTAAGCATTCGTGAGTCAGTTCAAATGAGACGCTAGGACAGACGGCAGGTCAGGCGAAGGCACTCCCCACATATTCCATCCAATATACATACTTAGCATCCTATGTGAGTGTTTATCACCCAATCCACATTTCAAAACCCCATGCGACAGTACTCCATGGAACACAGGCGAGAAAGATACATCATAATCTACACCTGGAAAATCCTAGCAGAACTGGTCCCAAATCTGCACACAGAAATCACTCCATACAAAAGGAAAAGACTCGGCAGTCACTGCAACATACCTCTAATAAAAACCAAGGGTGTCATAAGTACACTAAGAGAAAACACTGTTTGGGGCTCAAGAATATTCAACAGCCGCCCAGTAAACATAAGGGGGATTACCCAGAGGGAACTGGACAGGTACATAAAGTCAGTACCTGACCAGCCGGCCTGTGGTTTGTATGTTGAATTGCGTGTGGCCAGCAGTAATAGCTTGGTTAATCAGGCCCTGATCCACCGTGAGGCCTGGTCGAGGACCGGACTGCGGGAGCGTTGACACCTTGAACAACCTCCAGATAAGGCTTTTCTGGTGTTTGCCTGGTCAATAAGGCCGTTGTTGCTGGATGCCAGCTAGCCTACATAGCCATCACAGCCTCACTGATCTGGCATAGGGTACATGTACCTTTACCCTGGATGAGTTTCCAGTCTTGCTAATATAGCCCAGCCATGGGCCAGGCTGTAGTTGCCACAATTATATTCATATGGGAAGAACTAAACCTGTAGAGTTTTATACCAAGGAAAGGGAGGGTAGCTTTAATTTCTTAGATCAAAAGCCCTTGTAGTTAATGAGATTTAAAACCTATCGACTACACTAGGGTAATTAAAGCTGCGCGTAAACTATTCACCGCCAGACAAGAATTCTTTAATTCTTAAGTTAGGGATTAAAGAAAACTCTTAGCATATATACACACTGAGACAATATATATATATATATATATATATATATATATATATATATAAAAGAGAGATTTTGGGAGATGTTATATATATATATATAGACTTTTGAACCAAGGAAGAGACTAATTGTTACTGAGGACTTGAAGCAAATTAGGAAACTTTATTAGAGGTTTCATTGTATTTCATGCCAGGTTGTGAGTGATTCTACCCCTGATTGAACTTATTTATTTTAGTTAATGATAAATAATATTTTAAGAAAGAAGGATAAAAAAGTATATTAGATGTATGCTGAAATGACAGAGTTTTCAACACCTTATCAGAAGATATTTAAAAAACTTAGGAGACTCAGGTGAAGTTTAAGAGGAGCTAAAAAGATATCTCGAGAATCACCAGGCTGTACGCTACTTTAGAGTAAAAGGTTTTTATGGGACAGACAAGGAGAATAGAAGCATTTAGGGGGAAAAAAAAAAACTAAAATATATGGTAGTCCAAGGTTGAAATATAAACGATATTGAGAAAAAGATTTTAAGCTAATGAAAGCAAAAGGGTGGGTTTCTTTATAGGTATGGATTAAATTTAAAAATCTTAGTGTTATAGTGTTCCAGCAGAACGTTGCAGGACCGGAACAGACGCAGCCAGGGGAAACAGCAATAATGCAATATGTGGTGCAGAAGTGATAAGACGATGGGAGAAAAGCAAAATATGGCAGCGAAGTTTACAGACGGATGCCAAGAGGCAAGAGCATAATGGCGAGCAAAAGAAAAAGAAGTTGCAGAAAGGTTTGTGAACAATTAAAGAGACCAAATGAAGAATGTGGTGACAGCATGTGTTATAACCCCAACATTTTGTTGAAAAGAAAAAAGTTGAAGATCAATTAAAAGTTTAAGAAAGTCAAAGAAAAGAACAAAATGGATTATCCAGTTAAAAAAATAAAGGAAACAGAGTTATTTAAACGGAGGTTGAGGTGGAAGAGAGCGGGAAATTTGGGAATTTTAAAGTTGATAAAGATAGGGCAAACTGTGATTTCAGGTAAAAATTGCAGACAATTATCATGTTGTACAGACTGAGGATTCACCAACAGATAGTTCTGAGGCATCTAAGTAAATGAAAGAGGGTGGATAAAGCTGGGATTGAAAGGGATCAAGTCTTGAAAAGTTAAAGCAGGGTGGGTGCTAGTTTAAGAGTTAAGGATCACATCTATTTAGTCAGTCTCATAGATGAGGCGTAAAATATGAGATTTACCATAGCCCTGCAAGTCCTTTCAGTGAAAGGCAAAAACAAAAAGAGGCGTGGCAAAAAATGGGAGTAAGCCAGAGCACGGTACCTTGTAAAGTGTAATGGTATAGTTATATTGAAAGATTAATGAGTCTTCTGAGAATACATAGTGTGATGAACAAGGAGCTTTAGAAGGGAGTGTGTGGACCAGGTGTTTACAGAAACTTTACACACTAACACATAGTTAGAGGTTACACAAGGTCTTGGGCATTGTGGATCAGTAGGATAGCGAAGACAGGGGGCATAGGGGCAACTTGGGAACCAAAGGTAGGTGAGAAAGGTAGGTTACTGAAAGCATGAAGGTTTTTGTATATCCTTTAGGAAGGAAAGAGCAGCATATTATTTCCATAAAAGGGTGGCAGCCGCTTTGAGCAAAGTTATTGTCTGGGTGTCACCTTGTGGTTGTGTTAAAATATTTTTAGATGGTTCAAGACAAAGTAAATGCGAGCCCGTCTTCAAAGGCATGATTTTACGATAAAGTAATCACACTGCAGCCTGTACAACAGCTCTTTGCTGATCACCATGTGCTTAGATTCCTGACAGGAGGTCGACATTGGTGGTGTTTGGTGGTGTGAAAAAAAAAAATTAAATAATAATAATATATGTTATAGGATATATAAAAATTATATAAAGATTAATATAGATTGAGTGATATATTTATATGATGAAGGGCGACAAACCTGATTCCAATATTTGAAGTGGACTGTCACTCATCGGTCTTAAAACCACCTGAATCATAAATTTATGAAAAAGAGGAGTGCTGACTCAAGTCCCTAAAAAAAGCTCTTATATATATATATATATATATATATATATATATATATATATATATATATATATATATATATATATATATATATATATATATATATATATATATGTGTGTGTGTGTGTGTGTGTGTGTGTGTGTGTGTGTGTGTGTGTGTGTGTGTGTGTGTGTGTGTGTGTGTGTGTGTGTGTGTGTGTGTGTGTGTGTGGTGCCGAATATGTAAAACTGGTCAATTAGAAAGAACTCATTTAAAATTAAGTCCTTTCTGAAATTTTCTTTTATACGTTTAAAGATATATTTTTTCATTAATGTTAATGTAAAAAAAATTTAATTTTGCACCAAAAGAATCTTAGAAAACTTACCTAACCTTATTATAACAAGAGCAATTTATTTTATCCTAACCCAACTAGATATATTTTAGATTTGTTTACAGTAATTTAATACTAAACAAACACAGTGAAATATATTTTTTTCGTTAGGTTCAGAATGATTTTGGCGAAATTATTCCATACACAAATTTTCACTTGTCCTGTATGGCAAGATGAACGTTGCTAAATTATTTAAGCCAAGATCGCAAGTTCTGCCTATATATATATATATATATATATATATATATATATATATATATATATATATATATATATATATATATATATATATATATATATATATATATATATATCCTGTGTATGCAGGAAAGAAATGACCTACTTACAATACTCGAGGGCCGCAAGCAAACCTCTTCACCCCTTAGGTAAGCCACTTTATTACCACTTTTCACTTGTCATTTCATCGACTGGTTCGTGCAGAGTGATTCTTACCACCTGACTGAACTTATTTTCTTTCCCTCTCATCGATTAATTGCATCCAAATAATATATTTCAAGGAAATGTTACCGGGGATAATACGTATATTTCAGAGGAAATATTACTGGAAATCCCAGATTATTCAACACCTTACCAGAAGATATTAGAAACACTCTAGGGACAAGCGTGGAAGTTTTCAAGAAGAAACTGAACAAGTATCTCCAACAAGAGCCAAATCAACCAGGCTGTGAGCGCTATGTGAGTCAGTGGGCCACCAACAGCCTGTTTGACCTGGCTAGCACCAGACAAGCCTGGCCCAAAACCGGGCTTCGGGAGTAAAAAAAAAAAAACTCGAAACATATCAATGGTATACCAAAGGTTGAAATATAAATCGATATAGAAAAGAATAAATTTACTAATGCTAGCACTGAAAAAACAATAGCTGGTTGCTTTAATCTTTATATATGGTCACTGAGATTAAAATATAATAACTATCTATAGTTATAGTTATTATGTGCATGTCCAGGGCAGCAGCAATACCGTGGTGCAGCGACCTGTGATACAGACGCATGCCCAGGGCAGCAGCAATAACAGCAATACTGTGGTGCAGCGACCAGTGATACAGACGCATGCCCAGGGCAGCAGCAACAGCAATACACTGGCGCAGCAAGCAATGATACAGACGCATGCCCAGGGCAGCAAATGGTTTTGCTCATGACACACTACAGCACCTGACCTTAAGTTTTTTTTACCTAAGCAATGCTTGCGTGTAACTCACAACACCAGCTGCTGTGGTTACTGATGGTATCTCAAGCACATTTCATTTTGCATTACGAAAACGAACTGACACGCAGCTGAACCCACGACCTCCATTACCTTAACTTTTGTCTTTCAAGGGAATGTATTCCAAGACATCTTGTTAATGCAATGACAAACAAACGTAGATTAATGTGCATTCCATTCCATTGTTGGTGTGGTTAATAACACCGAAAAAAAGCGTAAGGTACAACAGAGTTCGACTTAATAAAACGCCGGGTTGAGGTAACGACAGCGACAAGCTTGGGATTATATTTAATCTCAGAGTACTGAAACCACAAGCCTAAGGGCCCAGCTGCGGTCTTCCCCAGGTAAAATATTGCAGCCCACCAATTAGTCACTGTAATGCACTCCACCAGACTGCAAGGCCATTCACCAACAGCAAATATCTCGATGGTACATCTTAACTTGTTTTTATGAAAGACCATCGTTTTTTCCTTTGCACTTGCCTGTTGATAAATCTGGGGATCGTGGACCACGCAGCCTGTATCAGGGCTCTTCGATGCTGGCTTGATTAATCGGGCTATTGGTGCTAGTTTCAAGCAGTTCAACGTAATTATCACATCCCATCTGGAGTCAGTCCTCATAAGATGAGGCCTGTAAAGTCTTATATGATATTTACCCCATAAGTCCATGGGTACAAACTGGACACGGTGAACACGGCGAAGAAACAAAAGTCATGCCGGCGTGTGGCTCAATAAAGAGAATGGACGCAAGTGAAAGCCAGGAGCACACGGCTCCACCTTGTTGCCAAGTGTAAGTGTATACCGTGTGTGTGCACGCTAACCTGAGCCCCCTCCCTTCTGATGATCACCCTCTGCCACTCCTCCTCCACACTCAGTGTGGAGTGCACACTAACCTGAGCTCCTCTTCAGTTCTCGTTGCTGATGACAGTAGTAGTCGATGGTAGCAACAAGATACTTTTAGCAAAGAAACTTTTACACACATATACACATAGTTTTAAGGAGAGTTACGACAAGGCTCTTAGAGCATGGAGAGTGTGGATCTAGTAGCGACTAGCGAAGAGGCGGAGCCATGAGCTGCGACACAACCCCTGCAACCACAAACAGGCGAGCACATGTACGTACGAACGTTTCAGTCACTAAAGGTACTTTTGCTATATTCCTTTCTACGAAGGAACAGAGCAGTCATTATTCCACAACCCCTGCAACACTTCCATCACACTCCATGAGCGCTGGCATGCACGTTCTTCTCATGAAACCTCTGCATTATTCATCTGGAGGTCATGCTCTTTGGTGAAGCTTGTGTTATACATTATGGATTACCACCACCGCACAACTTCATGTATTATTTCTCTCTGACCTGCTCCTGTCTTCAAATGCATTATTTGTAGTCGATTTAGACAGTAATTCTACTCTCGCAGCCTGCCTACAATTCAGACTTTCAATGACTACCAGATCATCCATGCAATTACTATTCCTCACCCGCAGGTCCACGTGGTCGCCACATGTGTGTGTGTGTGTGTGTGTGTGTGTGTGTGTGTGTGTGTGTGTGTGTGTGTGTGTGTGTGTGTGTGTGTGTGAATATATATATATATATATGTATATATATATCTATATATATTATATATATATATAGATAGATAGATAGATATTTATATATATATATATATATATCCTTTCCACCTCCATGACTGAAGTCCGACAAACCTGATTCCCTGAATCCCTTCATAAAAGTTACCCCTGCTCACACTCCATCGTGTCCTTTAAAAACCACCTTTCTCCATTTACTGTTAAACAAGCTCACACAAGCCTGCTGGATACTCAAGCCCCTAAAAATTCAAAGGCTCCTATACCCCCTTCCTCCAACAGTTCCTGGAATATCCCCCTAACCCTACCTTTCACCAAAGATTTATACACCTTTTACGTCATCTTATCCCCTCTCAATTTCTCTACAGGCCTAAACCCTCTCAACAACCCTTCCTCGGCCATAAGAATTGTACTCTTGGTGATCCTACATTGCCTTTTAATTCTCTACGAGTCTACATGATAATCACATCACACACAGCTCTCAAGGATGACATCCTCAATGCCTCTAGCCTCCTCGCTGCAGTGTTGAAAACTCATCACACAATCATATAAAGGCGCTGGTACCACTATACTCTGGTACATTCCCCTCCCCTCCTTTTTTTTGCCTCCATAGATAAACTTATATTTCTATAAATACTTAAACACACCACCCACTTTTACCCCCCCCTCCTCTATTCTATGATTCACCTCGTCTTTCACAGACCCACCATATATATATATATATATATATATATATATATATATATATATATATATATATATATATATATATATATATATGTGTGTGTGTGTGTGTGTGTGTGGGATTCCCACCCCATATGGGTAGTGGGGGGATGATGGTAGGATGGGGTTGGCACCGACCACCAACCCAGTCTAAGGGTAACCGTGGCCCGTGACACCTACGATACTCTGAGACCTCTCTCCCTGCTTTGGTTGCTCCCTTGCAACATTGCACAGCTCCTGATGACGCACTGAGAAGTGTGAAAGTACTTGAGCTAAAGATTTCCACCACCCTGTGGTTTGTCCTGCATAGTTAAGATCGCCCGTCTGCGACTGTTTGCATATACATATATATGTATATATATATATATATATATATATATATATATATATATATATATATATATATATATATATATATATATATATATATATATATAAGAGAGAGAGGGGGGAGTGAGTTACTATTAGTATAGTATTGTAAATTTCGACTTCACACTAAAGCATTCTTTTAGTAAGCTGTATAGTATAAATATAATGAGATAAAGACACACCAACAGGCGCTTTTTGCTACTCCCACCACTCTTCCCAGCCATAGGGTCAATGGTATAACTATACGGATCATATGACAAAGACAAGTGTCAGGTGATTTTCCCAAGCAAATACAAATGAAAAATGCAAAAACGCATACGTGCGCGCTTGTAAATGAGTGAGAGGAGGAATGGGGAGCCGCAGGAGCCGTATCCGAGAGCAAATTATTAAGAAGAGAAGAATTCCGAGAAGTGGTACCTGGAATGGCATCCCCAGTATGTGGTAACTCTCTCGACTCGCTTCCTGTCTTTGTCCCTCCTACAACGTACACCCACCAACGTCAGTACCTCTTCCTTGGATCACCTCAATACCGATAACCCTTCACTAGTGGGGCTTTCCCCACACTTGGCTGCCAAATGGAATTCTAAGAGTTGAGAGAGAAGCGAGGGAACACCCACTCTGACGGCGAAGGCTGGGCAGTAAAAAAAAAAAAACGGTAAGGCATAATTTATTCCATCTCGAGTGATGATGGTTCAGGATGAAGGGAAGGCCGCCACAAAATCTCTTAACCGAGACCATAATGAATTACCTGACGTGCTTTTGTAAAACTATGAGACATCTATTTCTCCATGCCCGTCTCTAAGCTTGTCTGTCTGGCTGCTGTCTGGCTGTCACTGTCTGTCGTTTGTCACTGTAGAACAGCAGACTAAAACCTCACGGAAAATGTATTATAATTTTAACACGTCGACCGTCTCCTACCGAGGCACAAATAACTACAGGGCGTCCGGGACTCCCTGTAGTTATTTGTACTTTCCCATATTATTATTACATTTGTATTGTTAATTTTAAATCTCATGGCACAAGATGAAATAAATTAGCTACCAGGATACACCCCCCGTGGTAAATAACTAACAAATTGTCTAGATAAAGATGGGATGATTACAGGTAAATGCGAGGAATTGGAGTACGTAAATGCCGACAAGGTGAACTAAATGACAATCAGATGCAGTGACTTGATAATACACTATGTAGGTGACATAACGTCTTTAACAAGTGTCCACTGTATCTAAGTGCCATTTACTCCAGGTACGAACAAAAAATTCTAGTAAATGGAAGGCAACATATGGATACAATCTGCCAAAGAAATGCCGCGAGCTCCTCACAAAAAAAGCTAAATGTTCAGCCAACTGAAAACGTTTCTGCATAAAAATCTGATATTATTATTGAAATAAAAGATCCACTGCTCAGTTTTCCATTTGAAGGGAACCAGGCGAGTGAAGCCGGCCATGAGAACATCCTTACAATTTTATTCAAAACTCTAGACACTCGCCAAAATTTCTTACGTGGTAATCAGGTGTCCTGTCATCCTCCTTTCTCCATGAGTAGTCAGAACTCCTCAGTTCTGGCACTGGTCTGATTGTAGAACACAAAATGAAGTTTCCTTGACGCTGGTGAGAGACTCTTGATCTAGGGAATTGGATCTGTGCTCCAGTTCCCTGAAATGAGCACATCCCCCCCACAGGCGCTGTATAATCCTACGGATTTAGCGCTTTCCCTTTGATAATAATAATAATAATAATAATAATAATAATAATAAATGTAGAGCACAAATACAGTTACAATATATGCAACTTAGTCAATAAAGGATTCAATCGTGTCTGTATCTCATACCCATCCACCAAGTCTGGTTGTATGAGCACATTCCTCTGGCTGTTGCGAAGCGTTGGGAGTAGGCAGGGGAAACGTTAAGGTGCTAATAAAAACTTGTTTAGTTAAGTGGGTTTTTTTTCAGTACAAGGCACACTTGGTTTAAACACGGAGGCGATGTTGAAAATCAACTTCCTGGCATTTTCAGACACAGTTTACAGAGCTGCAACTTTTCTATTTTCACTTTTATTTACAGACTCCAAGCAACTTTTGACCTTATTACATTTTATTGAACTATTAAACCTTTTACCCACGGTTTTCTCAGTTATTATTATATTTACAGTCCGTTGTCCGCCAAGTATACCTGTGAACGGTTTCGAGGGTATTTCTACCCTAGGAGCTTACCTAGAGGCCTGGCTTCCGTATTGACTGCCTGATCTCTGTTATATCTTTGATATACCTTTGAAGAGTTTCGAGAGTTTCACTACTCTTGGAGCCCGGCCATGGGCCAGGCTCGCCTGGTGCTTGCCTGATCAACCAGGCTGTTGCTGCTGGAGGCCTGCTGCTCCACATATCCATCACAGCCTGGTTGATCTGGCACCTGGTAAAGATACTTGTCCAGTTTCCTCTTTGTTCACTTACAAAGTCCACCAGTGCCACAATTAATAATATATAGAGATGATCTGTAAATAATCAGGTTTTCATCCTCCAGGAGGCTGGTCTGGGACCGGGCAGCGGAGGCACTGACCCCAGGAAACGCCTTTTAGCCATCCTTCGGGTACCTGTTAGATAAAACTGAATCTTGTGCGTGTGTGTGTCAGTTTACAGATGCAAGCCTACTGAGAACAGGACTATGAGAAGATAGTGAGGACTTCCTGCGAGGTTTAGGTATGATACAGGAGTGTTCAAGCTAGTGGCTGTTGGAGTTCAAACCAAACAAGTGCAAGGTCATCAAATCTGCTGAAGGTGACTGGAGATCGGAAACGAAATATAGACCGGGAGGAGAGAAACTACAGATATCGACAATAAAATCTATGGGTGAACACACAATATATCGCAGGAACTGAAATCCCAATATGACTCTGTTTAGCGAGCCGTTAATCAGTCTAAAGACCGACAATTCAAGTGATTTTTTTCATGAATGAGCCTAAAAACTCCAATGAACGCCACATTTGTGACATTACCCTAACTCCGACAGACTTTGAGAAAACCACTGACAACATGCCCATGCACTCAGCACCAGGCCCAGACTCGTGTTACTCTATGTTCATTAAGAGCTGCAAGAAACCCCTTTCGCGTGCCCTAAGTATACTATGGAGAAGGAGCTTAGACATGGGTAAAATTCTAAAGTCACTAAAAACTACGGAAATAGCCCCACTCCATAAAGGTGGCAGCAAAGCAGTAGCTAAGAACTATAGAACAATAGCTTTAACGTCCCACATCATAAAAATATTTGAAAGAGTGCTAAGAAGTACGATTGCAAACCACTTGGATTCCCAAAAACTGCACAATCCAGGGCAACATGGGTTCAGGGCAGGTCGCTCCTGCCTCTCGCAAATACTGGATCACTATGATATGGTATTGGATGCACTGGAAGAAAAACAGAATGCAGATGTAATATACACAAGCTAAAGGCTTTGACAAGTGTGATCATGGCGTAATAGCACACAAAATACGTGCTAATGGAATAACTGACAAAGTGGGAAGATGGATCTTCAACTTTCTAACCAATCGAACACAAAGAACAGTGGTCAACAGAGTTAAATCAGGAGCTGTAATAGTGAAAAGCTCTGTTCCACAAGGCACAGTACTCGCCCCCATCCTGTTCCTCATCCTCATATCAGACAGACAAAGATGTAATCCACAGCACCGTGTCATCCTTTGCAGATGATGCTAGGATCTGCATGAGACACGGTTAACCTCCATGAAAATATAAACCAAGTTTTCCAATGGGCAACGGAAAACAATATGATGTTCAATGAAGACAAATTCCAACTACTCCATTATGAAAAACTGGAGGAGATAATCACTAGAACTGGGTATACTACAAACTCTGATTATACAATAGAGTGAGAAAATAATGTGAGGGACTTAGGAGTGGTAATGTCTGAGAATTTCACTTTCAAGGTTCACAACAGTGCCACGATCACAACTGCAAAGAAAATGACAGGATGGATAATGAGAACGTTCAAAACGAGAGATGCCAAGCCAATGATGATCCTTTTCAAATCACTTCTCTCTAAGTTGTAATATTGTTGTACATTAACATCTCCGTTCAAAGCAGGTGAAATTGCAGATCTAGAGTGGATACAGAGAACCTTTACTGTACATATATAAGTTCTATCAAACACCTCAACTACTGGAAACACTTGGAAGCACTTGACTTGTACTCACTGGAAAGGAGGCGAGAGAGAGATATCATAATCTACAATTGGAAAATCCTAGAAGGAATGGCCCTGAATCTGCACACAGAAATCACTCCCTGCGAAAGTAAAAGACTGGGCAGGCGGTGAAAAATACCCCTAATGAAAAGTATGGGCGCCATGGGTACACTAAAACACCATAAGTGCTCGGGGCCCAAGACTGTTCAACAGCCTCCCACCATGCATAAGGGAAATTACCAATAGGCCCCTGGCTGCCTTCAAGAGGGAGCTGGACTGATAAAGTCGGTGCCAGATCAGCTGGGCTGTGGTTCGTACGTTGGACTACGTGGGGCCAGCAGTAACAGCCTGGTTGATCAGGCCCTGATCCACTGGGAGGCCTGGTCGTGGACCAGGCCGCGGGGGCGCTGATCCCTGGAATACCCTCCAGGTAGATTCCAGGAAGCATAACAAAAAGCAAGATCAACAAATAGAAAGAAAGGACCAATGGAGAGATCTGGGAGTATTAATGTCAACAGGTCTTTCTTTCAAAGAACACATGGCAAATATCAAGAAAGCCAAGAAAATGACGGGGTGGATACTGAAAATTTTTAAACACAAGGGAAATAGTGCCGATGGTGACATTTTTCAAATCACTGGTACCCTCTTACTTGGGGTACTGTTCGGTGTTAACAACTCTTTTCAGGGCAGGAATGATAACATATATCCCAGACTGTTTAACACTACCACAAGATATCAGAAGTTGAATGAACTGGATGTGGAAGTAGACGGCCCAAGGGGCCAGAAACCAGTGGTGATTCTTGATGATGCTTATGAGGGACCAGGAGGCAAGACTCAATCCCCTCAAACATAAGCTAGCGAGTACAGGTAAATGAATACCTCTGTTCTACATGTAGACTAGAGGTAAGTCTGCCGAAGGCGAAGTTTTGAGAGAAGAATTCCCGAAGTCAGAAACAAATAAGCCAAAGGTAAGCCCATCCCTGCCACCACATCTAAGGTTGATCTGTTACACGATTAAGTATTTCTGCAAGAATGAGAAAATGCTATTTCTCAAGTGGTTATATTTCACAGTGAAGTGCTTCTTCACGTCTTTAAATCTTGCTGCAGCTATTTTCCTATCAGATGAGCACAGTGCAGCACAATATAACTCTGAAGTCCTGGTCTGACAATGATCTTACCCTTGTTCACAAGATGCTCATCATGTGCACTGTAACACGCTGAGTCCACAATGCCACCGTCTGATTCCATTGGTATTTGCTGATTTCGGTGGACAAATGACAATGGATCAGGGGCCACTACTAACCAAACTAAATAGGAGAGGACAAAAAAACTAGAAAATGGAACACACTATTCTTACTAGTCCCAAAACGTAAGGAAAGTGATAGAAAGTATGCCAAGAGCTTTCAGAACAAGAGATGGGAAGCCAATAATATCCATTAAAGCTTCTTTAGTCTCCAAACTGAAATATTACTCCACACTGGCAGCTCCAGGTTACGTAAGTGAAATTGCGAATATGGAGAATGTGTCGAGAAATTTCAGTGATCGTATGAATTCCGTCGAACATCAAAAACCCAGCAAATTGTACTCCCTGGTGCGCAGGCAAAAACTATAAATCGTAATTTACACACGCAAGACATTGTAGAAAATGGTTCTAATCTCTGCACCTAAATTATGAGAGCGAATGACAAGCTAAGCAAAATAGCCCCCCCCCCACAATGAAAAACCTGAAGAGGTCAATACCAACAAATTGGAACAACAAAAACACTTTAATGTAGTATGGAAACTTTATAACTAGTACAGTTTCACTTGATTTACCAACTTTTCAAGGTTGTAAAACAATCGAAACATTACCATTCATAAAGGTTTCTATACAGCACTAAAATGTCCTGTTCCAGGGGTAGATTAAGTACACTAAGCATAAAGGGTCAATTAGTTACACTACGTGCGGCCAGCAATAACAGCCTGGTTGATCAGGTCCTGATCCACCGGGAGACCTGGTCGTGAACCAGGTAGACTCCAGGTAAGTAAGCATAAAGGGTGAAAGAATTTTCAAGATCCTTCCACCAAAAATACAGGAGGTTACCAATAAACCCTTATCTCCAAGAGGAAACTTCAAGTTCCTGATCAGCCGGGTTGTGGTGCTAACGTCTGACAACTTACATCAAGTACGAACAGCCTCAATGATAAGGCTGTGAACAGGTGGAAGAGATCATGTCCAGAAACCCGTGTTCAACTCAACAGGTGCCCTATGAACAATTTTCAACATAAATCAATAAATACATCAAATATGTCAATTTTGGCCATACTAATACACAACATCTAGATTATAATAGAATATATAAGCGGGATGCTAACAAAAATCACCAATAAAGAAACTTCAGTGGAATTTGCAGACGTCATCCTTTAAGAAGTGCATGACTGATGGTAACTGGTACTGTCTTGTATAACTATAAATGCAATATATGTACTTTTTTAAGATGAAACTGTCAAGTGACAATCGCTGTTCTTATTATGCAACAATCTTTGTTTTTTGTACTACACAATATCTGCACTTATTGTCTGACAATCTCATCACTTACTGCTTGCCAATCGTCGTACTTACCGTGTTACAATCATCATATTCATTCTGTAATAATCATCACACTTAATGAGTTTCAATCTCTGCACTTGATGTGTAAACTTCTGCATTTAGTATGCCAATCTCTGCACTTAAATGTGTAAATCTCTGCATTCAGTATGCCAGTCTTTGCACTTATACAAACAATTGCAGATGACTCGGCAGGAGTACCAAAATGGACGTGTTTAACAGAGGAAAAAACAACAGCTTCGCTATAGTGAACGTAGACGTAGTGATACTTCATACTAGACTCTGATCTTATCACATCACGACAGAAAAACGTGTATGATAATGGCGTGATTGTGTCAGCTGATTGCACCTTCAGAGATCATAGCAAAAAAAACATCGTGTCAAGAAGAGAAATGATTTGGTGGCCCTTAAGAACGTTAAAAATAACACGCAAAACCAACAACACTTAGGAGGAACTTGTCTATTTTGTACTAACGTCTGACTAATAGCCGTCGACACACGCAACGAATCAGGAAAATACTTACTGGTCACTAGTGGAATGGATGAAGACACTACCTGGAGTCTACCTGGAGGGCATTCCGGGGATCAACGCCCCCGCGGCCTGGTCCACGACCAGGCCTCTCGGTGGATCAGGGCCTGATCAACGAAGCAGTTACTGCTTGCCGCACGCAATCCAAGGTACGAACCACAGTCCGGCTGATCCGGCACCGTCTTTAGGTATCTGTCCAACTCCCTCTTGAAGACACTCCCAATATCAATACCATAAAACTAATGTAAATTAAGGGTTTGGTTTGGTTTTCTGTATGCTACATGTACATTCGTTTACTAGTTAGCCAAGTAATGTTTTTATGGTACTGACTCCCGTCTCTCATCTCTAGAATTTAAACAGATGTATCAAGCTTTAAAATATACATGAGACAGCAGGTGAGTGTGTAGCAGAATAAATATAAGTGGCAATGAACATATGGTATAGAATAATACTGAGTGACGGGGAGTGTGGCAGTGGCCGCCAATGGTGTGTTGTGATAGTTTGCCAACACTCATCTCCATTAGCCTTGGTCCTTAAGAGTGACGGGACGTGTAGCGCCGACCTGCCAATGGCGTGTACTCACCGAGTTGAATTTGTGAGGGGTCGAGACACTGTTCCTGACCCTGCCTCTTCAGCTGGCTTGACGATGTGCCAACAAACATTATGGCGTGTCGAGGGTGAGTGATTACGCATACCTTACTCCCAACACGTGAGTATATACATCGGGAATGGAATTTTCTTGCACATTATCATTGCCCAGAATGCGGTTTACAGCAGGACTAGTTTTTACACAATTGCACATTACCATTACCCAATATGCGACCCCGAATAGTCCGCTAACACACAAGTACCTATTTTCACTGCTAGATGAGCAAGGGTAGCAGGTGTGTGGTGGTGGAGGCTGAAACAATAGGTGAACTAGGTACATGTGATGACTGCGACTGAAACAAAAGGCAGATGAGGTGCGTGTGATGGGCACATCTTATGGTATTTCCGCTGGGAGGACGCAGGTAGGCCGGGGCAGGTGTTCAAGACCAACCCACGGTGATGCAACCGCGTCCTCCAGCGGTTGCTTCTACTTTCCTCCTATCGTTTTTACCATCTTCCCTTCTCGTCCCCACACACCATCCTCCTCTCCTGCGAGCCATATCTCCCTCCTTAACATTACTTCTCTTTCTGTTCCTCTTTTTCCGCCTTCCCTCCTCGCCCCCACACACCATCTCGTCCTACTAACCACATTTCCTTCTTTAAACATCGTTTCTCTTCCTGTCCATCTACACCTAAAGCCATCACTCTTCACCTCAATACTTTATCCTCCTCTGCTTGCTTGTCCACTTCCCTAACATCTCTTCTCTTCCTGTGTATCTCCTCTCCTACTGCTGCTATCACTGAAGCGCATACAAACCAAAACCAGACATCGCTAGACCATGTGCACGGAATACCAGACGCATACAAGATTAAGAGCTGTGGCCTGAGTAAGGGATCCCTTGTAAAGGTGAGAGAATATCCAACACGCTACTCTACCCTAGCACACCAGTTCGTGTTTAACCCACATTGCTAGTGCTCGTGCTAGCGAGTTTCACAAAATTGATCACGCATTCACGATTCCATAAATTAGCCACTACTACCAAGCGGTAATAAAAAAAATATCAGAATTATTTCTGTTGGCATACACCGAGGGACAATAGTATTTGGAAAAGGTCAAAGAAGGTGAAGAGACAACGATGTAGGCAGTGATGGTGATAACAGTATAGTGGTAGTGATGGTGACAGTATTAGCAGTCACGAGAAAGATGGTAATGGTGATTATAGAACAGTGGTAGGAAAAGCGGGCTTTTTTTTAACTATTAATACGCCACAATCGGCGGATGCATGTACCCAACACTGACAGTCTGATACATACACACACACAATTATTTTTACTTCTAGGTATCTTACCTTTTGTATACCTCTGATGAGTTTTGAGTTTGCCTACTCTCGCAGTCCCACCCTGGGCCAGGTTTGTCTGATGTGTAAGTGGTCAACCAGGTTGTTGCTGCTGACCCAAATATCCATTACATTTTTAATCTATCCATCACAGCCTGGCTGATCTGGCACTTGGTGGAGGAAACTGCCTAGTCTCCTAATGGAACTCTACACTTGTTCCAGCAGTGTTTCTGAGATCTGTTGCTAAAAAAAGTCTTGAACCACGTATATTGATACTAAGTTCTCTTACTGCACCCACAGTGCCCCCTGTCTTTCATAAAGTTTATTTTACACATTCTCGTATGTTGATTAGTTGGTTGTAAATGGAAAAGAATACCTGTATACAGTTCAGGACATTTATTCAAGGAAACGTTTCGCCATGCGTGATTTCGTGGGTCCTAATATTTGCCACTCCAGTAAGCTGTTATAGCAGTGTGTAGATGTGACATCAGATCCTCAGGTACTTTCCAGGAATAACTAGAAACTCGCCTTTAATTTTCTCCGTGCCTGTGAAATGAACTTGGGACTTTGCAATTCTGTATCAAATGTTCTTACCAGTGACTTAAAAGAGTCACCCCGGAAGTGGTGGTAATGCTGGTGAGGTTATGATACTGGTAGTGATGGAGGTGATTCCTGAAGGATGTTATCGGGAGGTCAACGCCCCCTACTGCTCAGTCCCAGACCAGACTTCCTGGTGGATCAAAGCGTGATCAATCAGGCTGTTACTGTCACCTGCACGCAGTCCAAAGCATGAACCACAGCCCGGAGGGTCAGGAACTTACGAAGCTTCTTCTTGAATACAACCAGAGGTTTGTTGGTAATTTCCCTAATGCATGAAGGGATGGCGTTGAAAAGTCGGGGACCACTGACGTTTACCGATTTCTCTCTAGTATACTCACTGGCCCCTGCACCGTCTGTCAAGTCTCTTGCTTTCATATGGAGCATTTCGGTGTCCAGGTTTGCGATTAATCAGTCCAAGATTTCTCTGGTGCAAATTATGATGCATCATTCTCGTCTGCGTTCCGAGAAGTACATACAGTTCCCAGTAGTTCACATGTTTGACTGTGTATGGGTAGTGAAAGGTCTCTGAACGTTTTCTGAGTTGAACGATCTCACCTGCCTTGAAGGGGGCATTTA
Source organism: Cherax quadricarinatus (assembly GCF_038502225.1). Taxonomy (NCBI): domain Eukaryota; kingdom Metazoa; phylum Arthropoda; class Malacostraca; order Decapoda; family Parastacidae; genus Cherax; species Cherax quadricarinatus. The sequence continues at coordinate 6,976,882 of NC_091355.1, forward strand.
GTACAGTATACAGCAGTATTCCAGCCTGGAGAGAACATGTGAACTGAAGAGTATCCTCAATGGCTCAGCATCTCGTCTAGTTATCCAGCCTACAATTTTCCGACAGCGATAGCAACTTTGTTGTGATCCTTGAATATGAGGTCTTCTGACATCATCATTCCCAAGTCTCGCGTATGGAACTTTCACTCTTGTGAATGATTTGAGTTTGTCCTGTACTCCGTCTTCATTTTATTTATTCTTCCATAAAAAGTAACAGAAATTTATCTTCATTGAGTATCATATTGTTGTTTTGAGGTCCACTGGAAGACGATATACCTTTGATAAGTTCCGAGAGTTTTTCTACTCCCAAGCCCGGCCAGGGGCCAGGCTCGTCCGCTTTAAGATTCTCTGTGTTCAACGGACGCCACTCGCATAGAGATTCTGGTGAGATCAGCAAAATATGTAAAGTATGTTACTATGGTGCTGGTGGAGGCGGTGACGACGGTGGTGGCGGTGGTAATATTGGCAGGGGTAGTGAGGGTTGTTATGATGGTAGTACGATGTGGGTGGCGGGGAAGGAGGCGATGAAACCAGTAGGAAGATACAAACATACACTGAAAGCACCACACTTCCCCACAGGCAACAGCAGCAGCAGCTGTTGCTCAGTATCAACACCATCAAGAATAACATTCAACGTCACACACACACCCACACACACAGAAGCAGTGCTCTAGGTGTTCAAGTTGGCACCTTTCTCGCACACAACCTACCTCCAACCTCAGCCACCTTTACTGTTTCTCACTGTCATAACAGACAGCTTTATACCATCCTTTGTTGATGATACCAAAATAAGTATGAAAGTTGCCACAGCGAAAAACTGACTTAACCTGTGACTGGCTTTTAACTACATTCACCAGCTGATTATTACAACCATACTATAAACTGACGGAGTTCCAACACACGCTTAGAAACTTATAACAAACATGAACCTATCACAAAGCCGAAGAGGAAACAGTTAAAATGGTATCAGTCAGTAACATTTGTGCGGATCTGTAGCCAGTGGCGACGTTATTTAACGGTTATTGTTAAATTATATATTTCTAAACTGTTCTCCTTTAAGTAAAGTGAGTAATTTTAGGACTGGCTATTTAGGATGCAGGCCTACGTAGCCACAACAACCTGGCTGGTCAGGTACTTTTAGTCGGTAGTGGTCCAGTTTCTTCTTGCTCCGATTATATTATTTTTGATGGTAGCAAAATGGGCCAACGATGCTGACAGTGTTCTCTAATTGTGGCTATGGAGCCCTTGTATCGTGTACTCTAGGTTAAGTTCTTATGGCAGTTTAGATGTTTGATTGACTATGCGGGTAGTAAACAGTAAATGACCTTTGCATATTCTTCAGTACTGCCTTAATACACATATATACACATACACATCAAGAGACTCCTCACAATATATGCAACAGTGGTGGAAGATTATTGTGGAGAGGGAGGGCTGGTATACCTTTGAAGAGTTTCACGAGTTTAACGACTCTCAGAGTCCAGCCATGGGCCAGGCTCGTCTGGTCCTTGCTTGATCAACCAGGCTGTTGCTGCTGGAGGCCCGCTGCCTCACATATCCATCAGGCCTGGTCATGGACCAGGCCGCGGGGGCGTTGATCCCCGGAATAACCTCCAGGTAACCTCCAGGTATCACAGCCTGGCTGATCTGGCACCTGTGAAGATACTTGTCCAGTTTCCTCTTGAAGGCTTTTACACTTGTTCCAGCAGTGTTTCTGTTATCTTCTGGTAAGATGTTCAATAGTCTGGGACCCCGGATGTTGATAGTGTTCTCTTATTGTCCCCACCGCACCCCTGCTTCTCACTGGGTTTATTTTACACTTCCTCCCACATATTTCACTCCAGTATGTTGTTATGGCAGTGTGCAGATTTGGGACCAGGCCCTCGAGTACTTTCCAGGTATATATTATCATGCATCTCTCTCTCCTCTGCTCCAATGAGTACACGTTCAAGACTTGAAGGCGTTCCCAGTAATTTAGGTGTTTTACTGACTGAATGCGAGCCGTAAACGATCACTGTGTTCGTTCCAGCTCTGATATTTCTCCTGCTTTGAACGGGGCCGTCAGCACCGAGCAATATTCTAAATGAGGGAACCCTAGCGATTTAAAAAGTGTCGCCATCGGCATTATTTCCATTGTTTTGAAAGTTCTCTATATCCACCTCGTAATCTTCTTGGTTGTCGTGATCTTTATGTTCCTTAAAGGAAAGGTCAGCTGACATAATATTCCCATGTCTTTTACGTGTTCCTTTCGTCCTATTTGGTGACTCTGTTGAGTTTTTTATAGTGTTCCTTTTGAGTTCTTCATTCTTTCCATACCTAAGCAGCTGGAACTTATCACCATTGAACGTCATGTTGTTCTCCACTGCCCACTGGAAAACCCTGTTTATGTCTTCCTGTACTTTTTCAGTGTCCTCTACCGTACTGACTTTCATGCTTATTTTAGTGTCATCTGCAAATGATGATACAAAAGTGTGACGGGTGTTTCTGTCTATGTCTATGAGGATGAGGAACAGCAGAGGTACCAGGACAGTGCCTTGGGGCACTGAGCTTTTGACCTCGCTGATGCTGGATCTTGCTCTGTTTACTACTACGTTTTGTGTTGTGTTAGGAACCCGAAAATTCATCTGCCTACCTTCCCCGTAATGCCCATGGCCTTCATTTTGTGCGCTATCACTCCATGATCGCATTTGTCAAACGCCTTTGCAAAATCTGCGTAAATCACATCTGCGTTTTGGTCGTCTTCCAATGCCTCCGTAATTCTGTCATAATGGTTCAGCCGCTGTGACAGACATGATCGTCCTGCTCTAAAACCATTGCTGGTTCGGGTTATGTTGGTTGTGCTGGTCCATGAAATTTGTAACCTGCCGTCTCATCACTCTTTCGAAGATTTTTTATGATGTGAGAAGTTAGGGCTACTGGTCTGTAATTTTTAGCTAGTGCTCTACTACCTCTACTATACAAAGGAGCTATGTCTGCACTCTCTAAGGCCTCCGGTATTTCACCTAGATCTAAGCTCTTTCCCCAAAGAATACTGAGGGCTCGTGCTAGTGGTACTTTGCACTTCTTTATAAATAGAGCATTTCATGAATCTGGTCCAGGTGCTGAGTGGGTATGTTGTCCATTTTTTTTTTTCGAAATCTATGGGATTTGTACTTATGTCCGTTAGTTGGTCTGCGTGGCCTTCTGCTGGAGTGAAAAATATTTCTGCATTCTCTACCTTGCTGTCATTTAGTGGGTTGCTGAACACCGACTCATACTGTTCTTCTAGGATTTCACTCATTTCCTGTTCATCGTCAGTATACGAATCTCCTCTCAATAATGATCCAATTCTACAGGTAGCTCTTAGTTTGGATTTTGCATAGGAATAGAAGAGGGGAGGGGTGGAAGAGAGAGAGGATGGAGGGATGGGAGAGGATGGGATCGTGGGAGGTCTAATATCATGATGGAGGGAACGACCGCGTAACAAGGTCACCACCACTTGATATTAACCAGAGACCAGCCAAGCCAGCTCACTGGGGGTGTACCGCACAAGGTTACTTGGCCACAGTACACTCACTAGTTCACCACTACAAAAGCTACTACCTCGGTTATTAGTCAACACTTCACCCAGTACTATAGTCTACAGGCTATCCCCTACTGACTAATTACCACTTCAACCAGTACCAATTGTCACTTCACTACAAACGAGTTCTAAGAAGCGGGACCAGGAGCTGTAATTCGACTCGTGCAGACAACTGGACGAGTTTTATGAGACGGGGCCAGGAGGTATGACTCGACTCCTACAGACACAAACTTTGGGAGCTCCAATGAGCACTCAACAATTTCGACCCACACAAAACAAGCTCCAAGCGTCTGTGCCCACTATCTGGGAAACTGCGGCAACAACACAAGTCTCGACGCTTGTTTATATCTGTGATTACGAAGCCTCGTAAACGCAATGGCTGGTCGTCAACTGTTGGTTCAGGAGAACAGCAGCAAGTGTGTAATGAAACTGGAGCCCTCGGAGAACAAGCATACACTGTGAGGTGTACCCAGTCAAATTGTGCACACACTCACCAGTGGCCATTCACGCAGCTTCCTTGTATGCTGATTGAACACGAACACGCATGTACGCACACGTGCACACACAGGTGTCTTGATCCCCGCATGCCCACACACACACCGGGTTGAACATTAAAATGGTATAAAATACCGACTGTGTAGGGCGAAACGTTTCATAATAAAGATACCGCATGCCCACACACACACCGGGGATGGAGTATACAGACTGGGAGGTAGGACGTTAGAAGTATCGACGAAAAAAGTAATCTAGACATAAAACCACATCGCCAGAAGAATATAATACACAACTTTCCTTGTATGAATCTTAGTCCCGGCTTCGTCTCTGTAGATGCCTTCCTCTCCCACTACATTGTAAGATGCTCCAAACTTCAGAACACTCGTGACCTAACCTGATTCCTCCTTTTTCTTCTTCTCCCTCTTCTCCATTCCTTTTTCCTTTGGATTGTCTTTCTTCTGCCCTGTGTATTTGTTCCTTCTTTATTTAATTATTTATTTGTTTCCCCCCCCCTCTGTGTTCTTGCTCTTACCCTCTGTGGGCACCAGCTCCCTTGCAGTGCTCCTCTTTCTTAGTATTTGATTGACCCCTCCTACTCTTACTACCTCCCCATTGTGTAAAGTAAAAACACACAAGTGCAACTGATGTGACATTTTATTGTGGCAACGTTTCGCTCACCAGGAGCTTTGTCAAGCCGTTACAAAGGTGCTGGAGAGCGAAATGTTGTGAATATAAAATGTCGCATTAGTTGCACTTGTGTCCTTTTACTTTACATATTGTCGGTAATTCTACCAACTTTATTACTACCTCCCCACTACTACTACTACCACCTTCCACCTCCACTACTACTACCACTACCACCTCCTGCATGTTACACTTAACCACTGTATTTCTTTGTACATATATGTATCATGTCCAAATTAATAAATAAATAAATATATACCCATCCTGCTCTCCTTGTTAGGGTGACTTTGTAAATGGTCCAAGTCGGACCGAAACGTCGTCGTAAGCTCCTCTCTTCTGTGTGCGGGTTATTTGTGTATATAAAACATATAAATTCGGCAGTATATGCGTGGCTAGCAAATATCAGAATAACCTTCATGAATCTCAACAAAAATCCTTTCCAACTCTGTACACATATACACACGTCAATCCCATCTTAGAATACGAAGCATTAGCTTGGAGCCCTCACCTCATTAAGCTTAAGAAAGGTGTAAAAGGACTTACGTGTATTACTACAACATGTCCTGGATATTAAAGTCGTCCCCTTCATTACCGCACCTCAGCTTCAATAAGAGTAACTCTATGAATAACAAAACAGACTCTCTCTCTCTCTCTCTCTCTCTCTCTCTCTCTCTCTCTCTCTCAAGTAAATACCTGAGTGACGTATATGTAAATAAGCGTGTAGTTTGGTGGGCGTCGGGTACTGTGTTGGTGGTGGGGAGGGGGGGGGGGAGGGACCATCCGGGGTCGTCAAGCACTTGACCCTTACACTCGTGTCCCCCTTCCCGACCCACACCCCCTCCCTACCCTCACCAGCACCCACTTACCGCACTGCAACCCCCCCTTTCTCACCACTCACATACCCCACCACATCATCCCTCCCCTCCACCCACGAACTCCCACCCTTTCCCCACAATGACAAGACTCCACACCAGCCGCTGAGTCATCTAATTCACTCTTGAGCAACAAGATTTTTTCTTCTTTGTGTTCCAACCTCAAAAGTCATCACACTAGTTCACACATTACCCATCACTGGTCCACCACACACATACATCACACCGGTCCACCATGTAACCTCTCCTTTAAAATTGTATTGACAGTCGTCAGTTTCTACTCACTCTGCACTTAATATTCTTGATTTAATCACACACACACAGTCACAGAGTTGTCAGGAAGTGGAATAGTCTGGAAAGTGAGGTAGTGGAGGCAGGAACCATACATAGTTTTAAGACGAGGTATGATAAAGCTCATGGAGCAAGGAAAGAGAAGACCTAGTAGCGATCAGTGAAGAGGCTGGGCCAGGAGCTGAGTCTCGACCCCTGCAACCACAAATAGGTGAGTACTGTTCACAAGCACTTCGATGCTTAAAACTCTTAAGATTCAACCAATCTGTAGCTGCTGGTAGCCCGCTGACCCACATATCCATAACAACCTGGTTAATCTAGCACCTGATGAAGATACATGTCCAGTTACCTCTTGAAGATTTCTACACTGTTTATATCTAAAGCCTCAACTCGGCTAATGCTATTAATACGTCTACCCGTCTTTTAAAATTTTTACTGTTCTGTGATGGGAGAGAGAGAGAGAGAGAGAGAGAGAGAGAGAGAGAGAGAGAGAGAGAGAGAGAGAAACAGTGGATAAGTTCTGACTAAGGATAATATCAATGTTTGTAAACAATGGGTCATCACATGCTAACAGCTGGAGGCGAGCCAAAGCTTTCAGTGTTGAGAAAGCGTGGCAGCTCCGATGATAAGTATAGTCATGTGGTTGTTCTGCCTTGGCACTTGCCTCACCAGGGCTTGCTGGGAGAGTGCCAGGCCCCTCTACTAATGGCTACACGAGGGCAATGTTTGTGTCATCAGTAGTCCCGTTGCACTTGCATCCCATCCTCCAGCTAACCCCCTACCCCGTCCTTCATTCTCCTCCATCCCTTCCCCAGCAGCGCCCTCCAAATAACACTTCCCCAAAAGAGCACTGCAACTAACACTTTCCCAGCAGCACCCTCCAACTAACACTTCCCCAAAAGAGCACTGCAACTAACCTCCCTTTCCTTCCTAACAGCGCCCTCCAACTAACCTCCTCCCTCCCTCCCCAAAAGCGCCACACAAGCACATGTGGAAGTGCTGATTTTTTACTAACTAGACATGACGCAAGTGTTGACATCCCTACACAAGGCTAACTTGCTGATTTTAACCCCCAGCTCTTCCTTTACCCACGTTAGCTTATGCAGGGGAATTCTCCCAAGACACTGCTTTCTTGCTCTCGCATACAAAACTACTCATTTCCTGTATACTATTATCATTCCCCAGGTGCTATATAACCCCCACTTGTTTGGACTTCCCGTGACTATATTATTTCTGTGTAGAACAGATATGGACTAAGTAGTGAATAACCCCCCTCCCCCCCCCCACACACATGACCATTCCAGGCAGCAACATAGACATTCAGGCTACTACTCACCTCTGGAAATTGCCTGAAGGTGCGTTTGAACGTGAATAAGATTCACGTCTTGTGACAAGACTACCACGTGAATCCAGGTTGGTGGACAAGACTCTTATCCATTAACCTGCGTAGCTCAACCTTGGGCTGATGAAGCCTCAGGTAGGCGAAATGTCTCTTATAAAATGCCTAAGTATTGCGTGTGTCTTTATTTCCACAATTTGTCGTTACTAATATACCACGTATTTATGCAATCACCTAACACCTGACTATCGGTAGTGCTCAAGGACACGCGCTGGTGAGATAGCTGTTGATACTATGGTGAACCAAGGCAGCACCGAACGCTAGCTTACCGGTACTGGACTCGGCGGTCTGAGTAAATATCGTTGTGGTGGAACACGTCAGCAGCAACAGCCGACCAGACCAAACAACTATGACTTGCACCAGAAAACACACCCACCTCACCACTCTCCCCCGCCAGCCATCGTTGCTGCACTTGATTGCTTCATCTTTACAACGGCTGATGGTTTCTCGTGACGAGATGCTGTCATCATCGGCGCACCACGACTTGACAGCTCTCCCCTGCTGTTCTTGCTGCACCAACTAGATAATACCTCCACCAAATATAAACATCTGTCAAAGTAATGCTTGGCTGCCCACTGTAGGCAAGAGAATCCTGTTCCTACTGCAACCTTCACCCAAGGTCTTAATGAATTGTACAAACATAATACAATATTCCCTTATAACATCTTCCCAACAAACAACCAACACGTTAAAACATACCCAAGTTGCTTCAAATAGTCTGCAAAGTTCAAGGAAGAGTTTCTGGTGAATCTGACTTTAATTGTATTTCGTTAAAAAACATCATCAATTGCCTTAACTTGGCGACTCCAAGCAACACAAACTTTGTGGCAAGAGCGAAAACACGCGATAAAATTCCACAAAAACATCGAGTCATAAGTCTGATTAAATTACTCTGGTTTCTGCAAGTGTGTTTATCAATGAATATATTTTCTTAAAAATTTTCGTTGTTCCTGGTGTTGTTGCGGCGATATGAACAGGTTAGTCCTCCCCCCCCCATCACCCAACCACCATGGTAGTATTGAGGGTAGATCATTTCACATATATTTTGACGTTTATTGTGCCACAGGAATGGTATGTGAACCCCCACTAATCTGAAGAAATACGACACCATTAAGTATGGAAAATTTTTATACATGACAACCTTTCGCTTGATTTATAAGTCAACCTTCACTTGACAACGCTCGTAAACCAAGGGAATCGTTATCATTTATACAATTTTCTATACTACGTTAAAGCGTCTTATTAGTTGCTGTTTACTGATGAGATTAACCCAGTTTCTCAGGGAGCACTAACTAAGCGAGCACGGTGTCCTGACGCCACCTCATGCACCAACAATCCTGCAACTTTACAACACTTACCAAGGCCGTAAACCTTAATTAAAACGTTCGTACAAAAAAATGGCGGTGCATCATTTGCTTCCTACCAGCTGCACTATCACAAAAACTAGATGCCAAAAGCCATTCGCTCAAATACACATACATATAAATAGTTTAGAGAAAATGTACAACTCTTGAAGCCGGGAATGGACCTAGTAGCGACCAGCGAAGAGGCGGGGCCTGTACCTGTAAATCAACCCCTGCAACCACATAGAAGAGAGAGAGAGAGAGAGAGAGAGAGAGAGAGAGAGAGAGAGAGAGAGAGAGAGAGAGAGAGAGAGAGAGAGAGAGAGAGAGAGAGAGAAAGAGAGAGAAAGAGAGAGAAAGAGAGAGAGAGAAAGAGAGAGAGAGAGAAAGAGAGAGAAAGAGAGAGAAAGAGAGAGAAAGAGAGAGAAAGAGAGAGAAAGAGAGAGAAAGAGAGAGAAAGAGAGAGAAAGAGAGAGAGAGAGAGAGAGAGAGAGAGAGAGAGAGAGAGAGAGAGAGAGAGAGAGAGAGAGAGAGAGAGAGAGAGAGAGAGAGAGAGAGAGACTGAAGAATGCAGAGCTTCACACGAGGGAAAGCATAAAGACAAGACAGCCGCGCTTGAAACCTGGCCCTGAGGACTACAATAATGATTCTCAAACCAGCCACCTACTGTAAGCTTTAAGAACGTGAAGTTGGCCACCAATCTAATGCAAGTTTTTTTTTTTTTTTACAGAATTTATCCAGCCAGCAAAACCACTGCCGAAGTCTAGCTCTTGTACCAACTGCAATCAACGAGTGAAAAAAACGCAATAAGCAACTGTGACTGTCGAAACCAATATTTCCTACTATTTCGCATCTCTGAAGCTTTTGCTTTTTAACCAATGAATTTACATTAAAGAGCTGCCATCTTACCTCAGCTCACTTATAAGTCCAGCCTAATTTAGTGTATATTACCTTCCTCCATCGCCCCCCAGGATGAAACAGCAGCAGGTTAACATCCAGGTAATTACATACTTAAATGTTATAGGTGTAAGGAAACATTTAAACGTCTCGACTCTCTCCTAAGATTGAACCCAAACGAGTCGAGACGCATTGCTATTTGTCCTTAGAGCTGTTCACCTAGCAGCAATTAGGTACCATGATGCTAGCCAGCTGCTTTTGTGTCTTCCTGGCTAAGAGTCTTCTATCACGAGAGTATCAAGAAGTACAATTTAATAAAAATAAGATAGAAAATAGGGTGAGACCTTGAGCATGTTGCAATATCATCACGCCAAGGAAAATGAATACTTTGCACTGCTGCTGAACTTTATGTGGCGTACTTTTACCACTAGATCAAAGAAGGAAAAAAAACGATGCTAGTAAAAAAGAAAGAGGTTTGTGAACCACCAGGGGATGGCAATGAATACCAAATGGCGAGTACAGTTTGACGAGTAACAAATGATTGCGCCCTTTAAAACTTCAAATTAGAGCGAGCGTCTTGACAATGCTATGAAAAATTACAACGAACATTCGTCAATATACGGACCAGATTAAGGAAAACACTGGCAGCAGTGATGAACAGCAGAATCACATGTTGCTTCAGGAAAGTTGGCAACCCCAGAGACGAAAAAAAATTAAGTAAAATGAGCTACTTTAATTCTGTTTGTGTTTTGTTAACTGGTAATGTGTTGGAAGCCTCTCCTGGATGTTCCACTACACTACATACTACATACACTGTTGGAAGCCTGCACCCAGTCCCCCCCCCCTCACTGGGATGGTCCCTTCACCGGGAGATCTGGTCTGGGACCGGACCGCGGGGGACACTGACCTTAATAAAACTCTCCAGGTAGACACTAAGACGTTCCACTAGTGAAGGGGTGATACTGACATTATCTAGATTAGAAAAACATGCACGGTTCAAGACATCAAAACTGAAGAAACCATTTGTGGTAAAAAGTTTCTTCAACGTCTTGAGCTGTGCATAAGTGTATCTCCACTGGTGAAGTCTGGTCTCAGACCTGCGAGCGTATTATAACTGGTTACTGGTATATACACTGGGCTTTTAGTGTTATAACGTTAAACCGAGACTGCGTGTTACAATGTTAACTAAGGCTACATACAGTTACAATGTTAAAGATCACCTGTGATATTTGTGTTCAGGGAGAGGAAGCCGAGAAGAGAGAGTGCTGGAGATGGAGAAGAGGGAGTGTAGGAGATGGAGAAGAGGGAGTATTGGAGATGGAGAAGGAGGAGTAGGAACAGAGGGAGCTGGGGAGGGGGAGTTATTAGTAGTTTCTAGGTGTTATGTTACCTAATGTTCCCGACTCCGGGTATAATGATGAATTAGTGAGCCATGTCACTAGCCTGTGAAGGTCAGCGGCGAGTGACGCAACTTAAACAGTACCTCTTCAACACCATACTGTACTACTTAAAGCACCATGAAATATCTCTTCAACGCCACAATGCATCACTTCCACGTCATAATATACCTCTTCAACGCCATAACGCACCTCTTCAATGTCATTTGCACCTCTTCACGCCATATGCATCCCTTCAACGCCATAATTCATCTCTTCAACACCATAAAGTACTTATTCAACAACATTACGTATCCTTCAATACCACGATGGCGTCTAGCCCGGTATCAACTTCGTAAGGCAGTTCATGACATCAACTTAGTTAAATCATGTTTGTTTATACTATTCAAATAAAAGATCAGTCAAAGATAGACACAAGATTAAGTCCAATCAAGGCGGCAGAAGCCATTTACATAACTGAATTGTGATAGAGATGGTTCTTAACGTAGAGATCAAGCGATCCCTTCCGGCACAGTCATTTCGAGATGTTTTACAGATGAGGGTAACCATCTGTAAAGGGCTGCATGTAAGCCAAGTGTAGTCGGCCAGTCATGGCGGTGGAAGACAGTGATTGTTGCTGTTTTATTCACCAGGAAAAAAAATCACCTGACAAGCGTCTTTGTCGTAAGATGACTCGTTCAGTGACTGGGGCGCCGTAGAACTGTGCTTTCTAAGAATACGTGTGAAGGTCGGGAGCAGCTAGTGGCCATATGCTTGATCGTGGCAACAGCCACAACGACCGCTGGCTTACTGGTGCTGGAGTCCATGGTGAGAGGGATAACTCCATTTCTTGTAGCCACCTACGTTACCTTGGTCACCTCATCCTATCAAGAGATAATGTTGGTGGCAAATTCAACACACAGTTTAGGTTATCTGGTTTCCGGAGGTCACCGCATCCGCGGCCCGGTCCCAGACCAAGTTACCTGATTGCTAGTCTGATCGATCAAGCTGATGGTACCCGCCGCCAACAGTCCAGTGTATGCACTACAGCCCGACTGATCAGGAACTGATCTGACGAATTTATTGAGTTATTTAAAAACAGCTTGGGGTTTGTTGGTAATTCCCCTTATGCATGAAGGGGGGGGGGTGTTGAGTCGAGGTCTCTTTATATTTACTGAATTTTCTTTCAGTCCAAAAAAACAGAAACGGGTAATACTTGTCAACATACAGAGGCGAGATTAGCAGCATATAAGATCCCCACAAACAAAAAAATCGGTGAATAACAAGAGTTACGCCACAACCACCATCACCACTTAAAGTACACCTTTAATTAAGCCGCAATAAAGATACACAGTTTAATATAAAAAAATGTCCTATAATACACTCGAATTAAATTCATATAATTTGAGTAACATGCCCCAGCAACCACAACATTACAAGAGATGAGACTGGTTCTAAATTCTATTTGATGACACTCGCCTCGAACAAATAAAACTCTTGACTATTATTCAGAGGCTTCACCTTTCACAAACGAGTTTATGTTTTGTATACAAAAAATGGCTGTGCACCATCAACCTTTCTGGTTTTTGCTTGTATCAATATAATTCTTGGACTGTTATAAAGTCTCTTCCTTCATAATAAGTCAGCACTTGATGAGTTTGAATGAATAGCATTATTATTAACAATGTATCCAAAAACAAACGCTAAAACTGCGTGCAGGGGCAGCAGTTCCTTGTTACCCTCTCAACCTTCAATCCACTGACAGATACAAATTATTTCTAGCCAGTTTGCTTGTACCATACCTAGGTTTAATATCTAAGTAGTATGGAGTGGAATACACGTCACACACTATTTGGTTCACGTGTTTTCCTTACCTGCCTGGAGGGTGTTCCGGGGTCAACACCCCCGCGGCCCAGTCCTCGACCAGACCTCCCGGTGGATGAGGGTTTGATCAACCAAGCTGTTACTGCTGGCCGCACGCTATCCAACGTACGAACCACAGCCCGGATGATCGGGCACTGACCTTTGGGTTTCCGTCCGGTTTCCTCTAGAAGACAGCAAGATCCATTGATAATTTCCCTTATGTATGATGAGAAGCTGTTGTACAGTTTTGAGACCCGGACACTTATTGTGTTTTCTCTTAGTGTATACTCATGGCACCCCTGCTTTTTATTGGGATTATGCTGCACCGTCTGCCGAACCTTTTCCTTTCGTAGGGAGTGATTTGTGTGTGCAGATTTGGGACCAGTCCCTCTAGAACTTTCCAGGTGTAGATTATGATGCATCTTTCTCGTCTGCGTTCCAAGGAGTACAGTCACGAGACTTCAAACTTTTTCCGTAATTAAGGTGCTTGACTGAACTATCTGCAGTGACGGTTGTCAGTAGATTTTCTGGAGGTGCAATTTTACCTGCCTTGAAAGTGGCTGTTAGTGTACAGCAGTATTCCAACACAGAGAGAACAAATGTCTTAAAGAGCATCACCACTGACATCGCATCCCTTGTTTTAAAACTTCTTCTTATCCATCCTATCATTTTCATGTGATAATGACATTGTTGTGATCCGTGAAGGTGACATTACCACACATGTGACATTACCACTCACAAGTCCTTCATATTAGTTTTCCCTTAAGTTTTCCATAACGGAGTAACTGAAATTCGCCTTCATTCAATATCATATTGTTTTCTGTGGTTCACTGGGTAACTTGGTTTATATCCGCAGAGTATTATAATACACAGTTACGAATGAAAGTCACAGAACAGTGGCCGAAACAATTCTCATCTTACCCTCAATTTGAAGAGGAAACTTTAAACAATGAGACTGGCCGAGGGAAAGATAATCCCCAGAAACACTAGCCCATAACTAACATATAACCTTTCTGTTCGTCCTGGACCATTAAAGTCCTTGTGTACAGAGCTCAGCTAATATATTCACAATGAATTTGTCAGTAGTTCTAGCTCTTGGACATCGCTTCTTGACCATTAATTGGTCCATAACTGCCTTTTCAATACCATGAGTTTTGTAGCATTGTATTTACATTGAAATTCATGGACTGACATCTGCAGGCCACAACAGCAACTGAGCGCTTGATCAGGCAGTCAACATCGAAGTATGACCTCAGGCAGGCCATAGAAACTGGTCACAGGTATGTTTGTTTGCACTAGGTCGTCTCCTAGTGCGTTCAAAGTTATTTCCTGGTAAGCCGAGCTGTGGAGTACATGGTGGACTCACGATGCTTCCCTGGTGTACAATAATTCTGTGCTGCACTCTAATAATGACATCCGAAAATTTGTCAATCACAAACAAAAGTACCTTAGTTGCTGTTGATCTTATGCCGCTCCGGAAGGTCATCGTCCTCGTGGCCCGGTCCCAGACCAGAATTCTTGGTTACTGGCCTTATCAACTAGGCTGTTGGTGCTAGCTGCACCACTGCCCGACTGATTAGGAACTAATTTGAGAAACTTTAAAAAGTAAAAAAAAAATAATACAGAAAGTAATTTTCCCTCCAGTCCCATAGTTACATTTTCGATATGTTCCTCATCAACACAAGCTGAAGTTTTTCTAGAATATGACCCTGAGGGATCCTGAGTAGCTCCTACAATCAGTTCCTGATCAGTTGGGCTGATCAGGAACTAGCACATGCATGATCAAACTATCAACGGGAAGAATTACCGACAATATGTAATGTAAAAGGACACAAACGCAACTAATTTGACTTTTATTGTGGCAACGTTTCGCTCTCCAGGAGCTTTATCAAGCTTGATAAAGCTCCTGGAGAGCGAAACGTTGCCACAATAAATGTCACATTAGTTGCACTTGTGTCCTTTTACTTTACATATTGTCGGTAATTCTACCAACTTTATTACACATGTGATATCTCTTGAAAACAAAGTCAATTTCAAGCCAGGGCTTTCAGCACTACTGACTCTGACTCCTCTGATGGATTTGCAAACTTTCGAAAACGAATTCAATTTAAGCTGTACCTGCCAGCAGATTCACAAGTCTCAACTTATTGTGCAAACACTAAGCTTTTTTTTTTCTTTACAACGCGCGAATAACTTACCGCCTGAGGAAACATGATCTTCAGCTTACAACGACGTCAAGGGTGAAACTTTCACCCCAGAATTTACTTTGCTCATTCTTCTTATTAGGCGGTCTCGCAAGAAGATCTTTAACTTTTCATTTATCAATACAAAATGCAGCAAAAATGCATCACCAAATGGCAAGGTAGTGCATGAATAATAATAATAATAATAATAATAATAATAATAATTTCTACAATTACATGATACAGCCTATACAGTCCTAGCTGACATCTATGACATACTATATTGAAAGCCTCTAGTTATACAAAGCATATCGGGCAACTTAGGTTAACTTTGTCCACAGGATGCGACCCACACCAGTCGACTACCACCCAGTTACCTACTTACTGCTAAGTGAACAGGGACAGGTGTCTTAAGGAAACACGCTAGGTTTCCACCCGTATCGGAGATCGAACCACAGACTGGGCTACGGAATACCTAAAGCAATATAGTCCATGCGAGGCAGGTCCAAGTCACCTACCGGCTTAAGCCACAGGGCCAAGCTAGTCAGGTCCAAGCACGTCCACTTAAGTAGCACTGCATTAGACCCATTAGCACAAGCTAGTCAGATCCAACTCACACCCACCCACATCCACTCGTGTGTTTATCTAACCTTTTTTAAAGCTACACGTTTTAGCTTCAATGCCGTAACTCGGGAGTTTGTTCCGCTCTACCCACGTCTGGGTAGAGCTTTATCATAATTTAATAATGCTCTACTTAGTGTCTTTCTACCATCCTTGCCGGCAATAACTGTCGTTCTATAACAGTGAATGTGCTTTGTTTACAAACAAAGGGAACGGGTGAAGGTGTCACTTCAATCCCTTAAAACTGCCAACTTGCTCTGCAAAGTCATGTCTCACAAAACAGTTTAAGGTTTCTTTCACAATAGTGAAGAAACGATACGCTGCAGAATAATCTTAAATTAGGACAACGTTTCACTCTGTACAGCTTTATAAGATTTTATTAGAACGTTTCACTCTCTAGAGCTTTTTCAGTTTATACTTTTAGAACTTGATAAAAGTTCCAGGCAGAGTGAAATATCGTCTACCTGGAGGTTCCGGGGGTCGACCCCCCACGGCCAGGTCTCTTGGTGGAGCAGGGCCTGATCAACCAGGCTGTTACTGCTGGCCGCACGTAATCCAAAATACGAACCACAGCCTGGATGATCGGGCACCGACTTTAGGTATCTGTCCAGTCCCTTCTTGAAGACAGCCCAGGGTCTCTTGGTAATATCCCGTATATAGGATGGGAGGCTGTTGAACAGTTTTATGTCCCGGACACCTCTTGTGCTTTCTCTTAGTATGCTCATGGCACCCCTGCTGTTAGTGTACAGTAGTACTCCAACCTAGAGAGAACGAGTAAGTGACTTAAAGAGAATCATCACTGGCGTCCCTTGTTTTGAAAGTTCTCGTTATCCATACTATCATTCTCCTAGCAATTGTGATAATGACATTTGTTATTCTTGAAGGTGAGATTCGCTTAGATTATCACTCCCAAGTCCTGCACTTTGCTTTTGTGTAGCTTTTGTGTACTTACTTACTTACTTACTTATGCATTTTCTTTGAAATATTAAGCACTTTCAATTAACTATTTGTGTAACAACAGAAAATAAACATGTGTCTATACTTCTTCCTAGTTTACTGTAGCAGATTAGCGCACACGTGAATTAACTAAAATATTTGAAAAAAAAAAATCATTTACGCTTCATCCTGAGTAAATTTAAAACTTCTGTAACACTTATTATGACAGACACGTGATTTTATTATGTCAGTTAGTTAGAGCTATGGATAAGCTGAAACAAAATCCTACATAAATAACCTTAGCGAAGATTTATTTCACATTCTCGTCTTGACATACCTGTGAACAAAATATTTAAGATTTTATCAGGGAAACAGGGTTTTTGTTTTTTAAATAAACAGGCTAAGCCATGAGGTTTACTCCACGAACAGAAATATTAATTAATAATGATGAAGACTGCAATATATATATATATATATATATATATATATATATATATATATATATATATATATATATATATATTATATATATATATATATTACACACACACACATATACTTGAGCTATGAGCAAGGGATTCCTTTCCAACCTAACAGGTGTAGTCTGAGACCTGGCCGTGGGGAAGATAATCCCCAGAACCATTAACAGAGAGGAAAACAAAGATAATAATATTACGTTGTAGCTTCAAGTTCAACTGTACTACCAGCTGAGTATGACGCAAACTATTTCACTGATAACATTGCTGATTTTCTTACTAACCTGACTCGACAGTTTTGATAACTGAAGAGCACTATAACCTGGGTGGTCATTCAACGTTCTTAGCAATAAAAATAATATATATATATATATATATATATATATATATATATATATATATATATATATATATATATAATAGAAAGATACAGGGAGAATAAAATGATAAGAGAAACTTTATCAAAGAATGGCAACAACAAAATAGAAAAGCGATGCCGGGGAAGGCAGGGACTGCTACACACGCCAATGACCACTTGTTACTAAACCAACCACGTCATCCTCTATACAATAACCATGACTCCCTGAAAGGCTAAATAGGTCACGACGTCAACAATACGACAGTAATGGCTTGTTGCACTTGCTGCCTGAGCGCTCCCATCGTATCCCCCCTCCCTCCCGCCTCTCACACCCTTCCTTTCTCTCTCTCTCTCTCTATTATTATTATTATTATTATTAAATTCGTGAATGAGTGGTAAACACGCAAGGGTCATAAAGAACCTGGGGAATGTGAGAATCCGATTCGATGTAAGAAATGGAAGGGTAGCTAATTTTCCTTAGCTCAAGAGCCCTTCACCTGCATGTCAAAGCACCTCCCAGGAAGGGTGTGAGGGTCAAGCCCTGGAAACGTGTTTCAGGTATGTGACAGCTGTTTGCTGGGCAATCCTAGTCAAACTAGTATCAGGCTCACCAAGCAAAGAACCCTCTAACCTGACGCCCATGCCTGCTCTTTTCAAACCGTCAGTGTAGCCGGAAATAACTTATCACTATCCACATGGAACCGTAAGGGTCTTACAGCGCCTGGGGAATGGGAGGTAATAACTAAAATTCCTTGAAGCGCGCTATTCAAAGAATTATTTATAATGGGAAGAGTCTTTTTTTATAACTTTGAATAGTTTCGAGAGCTTTTCTACTCCCGAAGCCCGGCCTTGGGCCGGGCTCGTCTGGCGCTAGCCTCGTCAACCAGACTGTAGCTGCTGGAGGCCCACAAATCCATCACAACCTGGTTGATCTGGCACTTGGTCCAGTACTTGTCCAGTTTTCTCTTGTTCCAGCAGTGTTTCTGGCAGTGTCTCTAGAGTCGCAGGTGTTGTGCTCTGATTAGTACTTGAATAGTTCATATGATAATGAACAAAGATACTTTATAAATAGTGGTCTTCCATTAAGTAAAGAATAAAGTAGAGGTAATTTAGGTAAATTTGATTTGACGATAGTCCGAAACGTCGCCATTGTTTTTTTTTTAAGTATAAGTAACTAAGCTGTAGTTAATCCTTAGCCTGTGTATGAGTGTAGTCTCATTCTGTCTGCCTTTCCCCATGTACTTCTATGCTCTATATGCAAGTCGACGCCCATGTGAATGGCACATAAGGAAACAAAGCGCTTCCAGGACCCACCTGCGACGCTCCACAAAGCACAGAAGGGAATCACGACTGGCAAACAGACGCGCCGCACTTTTTCCACTTTCAGACAAGTGGCCGTGACCAGCGTACACCAGCACAGTCACGACCTGACACACACAACACCTCGTCCACACCAGACGAAGAGGTGTGAGAGAGAGAGAGAGAGAGAGAGAGAGAGAGAGAGAGAGAGAGAGAGAGAGAGAGAGAGAGAGAGAGAGAGAGAGAGAGAGAGAGAGAGAGAGAGAGAGAGAGAGAGAGAGACAAAGACAAACCCTATCAATACTAAGAGCATACAAAGCAACCATTACGCTTCTCTCGTGAACAGGAACCACGAATCCATTTGGTTTAAAACAAACCGTGATATCAGACACACGTGATAGCCAAAGGGAATGTAACTGCGATTACTGAGCGAAAAGTGTTCAACGGTTAAGTGGAGCTATTCTGGCAAAATGGCTGGGAGTTGCGGTTAGTCTGGGTGCCTGAAGCTATCTTAACCTAGACCGCAGATGTGGCCCTAACTACTGCTTGCCACCACTTTCACCACACCCTCCACTCATCGTCACTCCCACTGCTGGTTGGGGGGGGGGGGCTTCCATAAAACAGACCATCATGGGCGCACCGCTCTCCAGAACTGTCACAACTGCACGTGCATGAACATCATTGAAGAAAATATCAGCAACGATTCTTATACAGGTATTAGTTATCTCAATCATGTCCTATTAATCTCCAATTAGATTATTTTTACATATCATTAACAAAGTAACTGAGGAATATTTTTAAAAAATCGAATATAACCACAGAGAGCAATATGATGTTCAATGAAGACAAATTCCAACTACTCCGTTATGGAAAACTGGAGGAAATAATAACTAGAACTGAGTATACTACAAACTCCAAACACACAACAGAGAGGAAAAGTAATGTGAGAGACCTGGGAGTGGTAATGTCAGAGGATCTCACCTTCAAGGATCACAACAATGCCACTATCACATCTGCGAGGAAACTGATAGGATGGATAATGAGAACATTCAAGACAAGAGATGCTAAGCCAATGATGATCCTTTTTAAATCACTTATTCTTTCTAGGTTTGAATACTGCTGTACATTAACATCCCCATTCAAGGCAGGTGAAATTGCAGAGCTAGAGAATGTACAGAGAACCTTTACTGCACGTATAAGTTCCATCAAACACCTTAACTACTGGGAGCGCCTGGAAGCACTTGACTTATATTCACTAGAGCGCAGGCGAGAGAGATATATCATAATCTACACCTGGAAGATTCTGGAGGGACTGGTCCCTAATATGCACACAGCAATCACTCCATACGAAAGCAAAAGACTTGGCAAGCGATGCAACATACCCCCAGTGAAAAGCAGGGCTGTCACTGGTACACTAAGAGAAAACAATAAGTGTCCGGGGCCCAAGACGGTTCAACAGCCTCCCACCAGCAATAAGGGGCATTACGGGAAGACCCCTGGTTGTCTTCAAGAGGGAGCTGGACAGATACCTAAAGACGGTGCCGGATCAGCCGAGCTGTGGTTCGTACGTTGGATTACGTGCGGCCAGCAGTAACAGCCTCGTTGATCAGGCCCTGATCCACCGGGAGGCCTGGTCGTGGACCGGGCCGCGGGGACGTTGATCCCCGGAATTCCCTCCAGGTAGACTCCAGGTAGGTAGACAGCCGAGCTGTGGTGCATATAATGAGCTGCAGCGGCAGGCAACCAACAGCCTGATCGATCAAGCCTGCAACCAGGCTTGATCTGAGACCGGGCTGTAGGGGATGGTGGCCTCCAGAAGCAACTTCAGGTAACCTTATACCTGGAGGTTATTCCGGGGATCAACGCCCCCGCGGCCCGGTCCATGACCAGGTCTCCCGATGGATCAGGGCCTGATCAACCAGGCTGTTACTGCTGGCCGCACGCAGTCCAACGTACGAGCCACAGCCTGGCTGATCCGGCACTGACTTTAGGTATCCGTCCAGCTCTCTCTTGAAGGCAGCCAGGGGTTTATTGCTAATTCCCCTAATGATTGATGGGAGGCTGTTGAACAGTCTTGGGCCCCGGACACTTATGGTGTTTTCTCTTAGTGTACCAATGGCGCCCCTACTTTTAATTGGGGGCATTTTGCAACGCCTGCCCAGTCTTTTACTTTCGTAGGGAGTGATTTCTGTGTGCAGATTCGGGACCAGTCCTTCATGGTAAGATATATTTGTAGTGAATTAGAATGTCACAGGAATTCAACTGGAAGCCTAATAGATTCATAGCATATTATGATACTAAGAACGTTGATAAGCACATTCTTGGAGCAGCTCCAATGTAAACAAGGTTCTCTAATTTTCCTGGAAATGTACATTAAAATTGTGAGACCATTTACAAAGCATGCCTTTGCAAGTAAGAAAAAGTGTCGCACCAGGACATTTATTATGGAAACGTTTCGTTCCAAGTAAGCGAAATGTCCCAATGCTGCACTTGGTCTTTGACCAAAGCAAGCCTTGGCAACGAATGGAGGTCGCAGTTGTTGAGTGGGGGAGGGGGGATTACCTGTGATGTAATAAATGCGTTGCCTGCGGCTCTAAGGGATGAGAGGCACGCACAACAGCAGGTAAAGGTGTGGTTCTCACCCACAGGACAGTAACATGAAAGCTTTCACGTTACTTGCCCTTTTATTTATGCTTCTTACCTCTCCGTTTCTTCCACAGGAGTTGTAAACTGCTAGCATACCATAACATACAAGTATCTTCTCGCAATCTTCAATAAACAGCTGAACATGAGCAGTAGTCTTTCAACTTGGCAAAAGAAACAAGTACAAGCACCTTGAGAAGTAATGTATGCGGTTAAGCGGAGTGGCGGCCATAATGAGAGTGGGGCCACCCTCCCCCAGGACCCCTTGGGAACAGCCGGCGGCGATCCCCCACCTCACATATGTCACTACCGCTACGTGGCCCACCCCGCTATCCTGAACACTGGCTGCCACTCACTACCATCACCAACTAACACGCTAGCCGAGGTCGTCAAAGACTACTGAATATGCGAGAGAGGATGTAGGCATGATAAATAAGACGAGGAATAAGCACAGTAAGCACTACAATGAGAAACAAAAGCACTGCGCAACAAACAAAAGAAGAGCCTGGGGAACGAACCCGATAACAGACAATGCTCGGCGTCCAAAGCCAGCCAAGACGAATAATTTGCATTAATTTAAACATTAATGAAATCTGATCACCGAGGTGATAAAAGTGAGTAAACAGCGTCACCGAGCTGGAATGTTACAAGAACAGTGCAGGTCCAAGGCTAAGCTGCTTCAGCGGAGGCTGTTAACCATTAACCATGGTATACGCCTCAGTGATCACAAAGTAGAGTGAGGGTGGAGAGTGAGACTCCATCATCACGCACATGATACGCTGTCGCACTCTGTGACATATACGCTCGTAATGCCTTATACCCGCATACTTGCTAACACTACAATTTGAACACTAAACGCAGCTAGAGAAATCGCTCGGGTTTCACTCTCGACTACTGCATTCCACCAAGTACGAATCAATACTCACTTTAAGCCAAATACAATTTTCATATAATAAACTAGGCATACAATATACCTGCAGGTTTACAGCGAGTACAAAACTAAAAATCATTCATTCACTCGCGAACGAATAAAACTGCAAAAACATTAAACAATAATAATAACAATACTTTATTATTATCTACGTCAGAAATACAACGACCGGTTCTTACACCAGCAAAAACTGTATGGGTTACTTCGAGTCGACACCGGTTAAAATATGCAAGGAGTACATATTTTAAGTTACCAAATATGCTTCATCGACTTTCCTGACGTGCACAACACTGTAACTACTGACAATGAAGTCACCTGTAAATAAGTTATAATTATCGCAAGGTCTGAACTCTTTCAATCTTTTTCCGAAAGAGTGTACGGAATTGCAGCATAAACCTTGGAACTTGTTAGATAGACTTCTTGAAAATGATTGTAAGCGGTCTAAATTTGCCATACTGGGAACACTTGTGCACTGCTGGCCAGACAAGATTTCAGCATCCGACATAATTAATGCTATGCTGTTCATCTTAAAGGTGCCGTGTTTTTCTTTCCACAGGATTAGCACTTTATAGTTTTCTACACTGAACTGCATCTGCAACCATAGCCCTACCTTGACCAAATCCTGAAGCTCCGTGGCCAACCTATAAATATATATATATATATATATATATATATATATATCTCTATATATGTGTGTGTGTGTGTGTGTGTGTGTGTGTGTGTGTGTGTGTGTGTGTGTGTGTGTGTGTGTGTGTGTGTGTGTGTGTGTGTGTGTGTGTGTGTGTGTGTGTGTGTGTGTGTGTTAGTTATCGAGATTATTTCCTTGTGACGCGAACTGGCAGTTTATTCCAATATACAACACAAAAAAGAGGAGCCCGACAGTAGACTCGATAAAGCTTTACACACAGAAACACTGTCACAACAAAAACTAGCTCTGCACCTGTTTTTTTTATTACTGGCCCATACAAGGTGAGTCCAACCCGCGGCTAAATCTATCCAATGTAATAATAAAAATAATTTTCCGATGTATTTTGATTCAATGTTACCACTTTGCCGTTTGTTACAAACCAGTTTTTCTACATAATCTCTAAATCTGAATTTATTTAGCTTCAATCCATTATTTCTAATTCTCTCTAGATATTTTTAATTCCTTATTCATATCCTCTATATTTAATAGTTTCTTGTATAAATCTATTATTTCTTATTCTACGTCTTCCTGGAGTGTATAAGTTCAGAGTTCTTACTAAAATCAGGCGTAGTATGACCTTCACGTGTTTGATGCTTTCCATTCAATATAATAATAATCTTAATACATCTGCGTAAGAATTTTTTTTTCCTGTGCATTTATGTTCGTTCTGTAATATGAAGATTAAGAACTACTTAGCATGATCCAAGTGAGACCTTACCAATGACAAGTGGAATATTAACTAAGGGGTTGTTTCTTGCTTCTGGATAGGAATGATTTTATATTTTAGCCATGTGGACGCGCTAAACCCGCAAGTTGCAGTTCTTGATATGAAGCCAATAAATTTGTTACATTTTTTTTGTACTTACAATATAAACTGGTATATTTGCTTCAGATTTCTGCTAACCAGCACTCAAGTCTTCCGCATCCGATATAATTATTAAATTTATTCCCTTTATTTGTTCTATATTTAAACAATTCAATCACTTCCCGTTTATTCTACGATTTCTATAGAAAATATCTTGATATAAGGATTAAGTTTGTCATTCTTCTGTTTTCCAGCGCATGTGCTACTTTTCCGGCTACAAAATTAACTTATTTAAATTATAAGTTCCCTGGTTAACTTATAATTTGACCGAATAAATGTGTGATATCAGTGAATTATGTATATTGCTTATCCATCCCCAAGCCCGTTTGGGTAGGTTGTGAACCTAGGTGAAACGCAATTTGTGACTGATTCCCAATCCCCATTGCTCACATAACAAATTTGTCCAAAACCACTAATACCGTACCAGAAGGGTTCAAGGAGGCCAGAGTTACTCCTAACTTCAAGAAAAATAGCAGGTCTGATGTCAGCAACTATAGGCCTGTTAGTATACTCAGTGTAATATCCAAAATTGTAGAGAGGGCGGTGTACTGTCAAGTAGTTTAGTATCTTAATGACAACAACATTCGTCATAGTTACCAAATAGGCTTTAGGAGCTCTTAACCGACACCTCCCTAATTAATCTGATGGATTACATGAGAACTGAAATGTCGACAGGGAACCTCACAGGAATGGTAACCTTAGACTTGCAAAAAGCCTTCGATACTGTTAACCACAATATATTATGTAAGAAACTTCAAGGTATCGGCATAGGTTCCATAGACTGGCTTAAGTCCTATCTTAGCAATAGGAAACAAATTGTCAAAATCAACAAAACGGAATCAGAACCCCTGCCGATAGCATGTGAAGTTCCCCAAGGTAGTATTGAGTCCCCTATTATTTCTATGTTATGTAAATGACATGCTCATCAGTGTCAAGTGCAAACTCCTACTGTATGCGGATGACAGTGCTCTGTTAGTGTTAGGTAAAAACCCACAAGATATAGCTAATGTAATAACACTGGAACTGAGAGTCCTGCAGCAAATGGTTAGTATACAACAAACTACCGTTACACCTCAGGAAAACGGAAGCCATACTCTTTGGCACTAAACATACTGAGAAGGGTAAATAATTTTAATGTCTGGTGTAATGGGGAACCCATCACTTCAGTTTCCTCAGTAAAATATCTGGGAATCCCCTTTTACCCATGCATGTCAGAACTGATAGGGAACAGTGTAGCAGAGAAAACGAATGCCAGACTGAAGTTCCTCTACAGACAAGCAGTGCCAACCTACAGAGGCTCACAGGACCTTATGTCTCGTTCTCATACAATGTCATATTGGCTACGCTTGCTCTTCATGGTACTCTGCCTTGAGAAAAAAAAGTCGAAAGATAAACTGCAAATCACGCAGAACAAAATGTTAAGATTCATCCTGGAGCTGGGTCCAAGAGAATATGTAGGCCAGGATGAATTACAACAATTGGATATGCTGAATGTTGAAGACAGAGTAAAACAACTGAAGTTAAATCAAGTTGATAAAATTGTTTACAAACAGTGTCCAGAATATCTTGCTGCTAATTTTGTCAAGGCTGAAAACCAAAGCAATCATAATACAAGGGGGAGAGAGCACAACTTTGTAGTACCCAAAGTCAATGGCCAGGCTTCAAACATCTTTTACTGTACAGCAATAAATGAATGAACAGATTACCTGCACATGTCAAAGCCAGTTCAAGAAAAGCGCCAAAAGGTACCTAATGAACGTAGCGACAGAGAGGGAGGAGAATGATCTTTTATTTTTTTAGCCAACACACATGTAAATGTAGATAACTCTCTTTACCTTATTCCTAGTATATATCCTTCACGGTATAATAATAAGGTATTAAAAGGACCCCAATGGAAATAAATCACTTAGACTGACTTTTTTTTAGGTAATCCTAGGTTCTCTACACATATGCTGATATGTATGATAATCTATGTAACTGTATTTGTGTATACCTGAATAAACTTGCTTAATACATCCCCATTTATGCAAAGCTCTTGTCCTCTCAGTAAGCCATGCCATGATCAGGGACTATCTACACTGGTCCATTACCAATGCCGAAAGTTTATATTTTTATCTCGTCTTGCGTGGAACTCGATCACAGATCTTTACCGAAGATCTGCTAAACAACATATTCTTATCAACGTCCATCATTTCAAAAACTATGGTAAAAAAAAAAGTCATTAAATTCGTATCACAAGAACTCCTCAAGTGAGAGTCGAGACACACGAACACAAATGACATGAAGGAAATATTCTTGATTTATCTGTACTGGCCATTCACTTTTGTTCCCATAATTTACTGTCTGATTTAATGCCTACAATTCTTAAAACGGTGTCACAGTCGATTGGTTTATTAAGAAAATCATCCACCCCGTTAGAATGTTCTCACTTACTGGCTTTGGCCAGTAGCATGACTCACTAAATCGTAATGATACGATTGCAAACAAACCATACCACGGGTGGGGTTTGAACCCGCGGTCAGATAGTCTCAAAACTCCAGACCGTCGCGTTAGTCACTGGGCCAGCTAGCTTACCTGGAGGTTACCTGGAGGTTATTCCGGGGATCAACGCCCCCGCGGCCCGGTCCATGACCAGGCCTCCCGATGGATCAGGGCCGCACGCAGTCCGACGTACGAGCCACAGCCCGGCTGATCCGGCACTGACTTTAGGTATCTGTCCAGCTCTCTCTTGAAGGCAGCCAGGGGTTTATTGGCAATTCCCCTAATGCTTGATGGGAGGCTGTTGAACAGTTTTGGCCCCGGACACTTATGGTGTTTTCTCTTAGTGTACCAATGGCGCCCCTACTTTTTATTGGCGGCATTTTGCATCGCCTGCCCAGTCTTTTACTTTCGTAGGGAGTGATTTCTGTGTGCAGATTTGGGACCATTCCTTCCAAGATTTTCCAAGTGTAGATTATGATATATCTCTCCCTCCTGCGTTCCAACGAGTACAAGTCAAGTGCTTCCAAGCGTTCCCAGTAGTTAAGGTGCTTGACAGAACTTATACGTGCAGTAAAGGATCTCTGTACACTCTCTAGATCTGCGATTTCACCTGCTTTGTATGGAGATGTTAATGTACAGCAGTATTCCAGCCTAGAGAGAACAAGTGATTTGAAAAGGATCATCATGGGCTTGGCATCTCTCGTTTTGAAAGTTCTCATTATCCATCCTATCATTTTCTTTGCTTCAATAAGATTCAATAAGATTCATTCAACTAGGTATATTTTTATTCCACAGGAAGGTTATCATAGGCACCACTGTGACCACAAATGCAAGTTTTTACAGACGAATCTCCCGCTAGCATGGCAGTGACGAATTCTAGCTCAAGTCCCCTCAAAGCCGTTAACATGACTCACGAAATCGTAATGACACGAGTGCAAACAAACCATATCTTCCTATGGCGTAGAAATATACCTAGTTGGATGAATCTTATTGAAGCTTGCTGGTCCAGTGGCTAAAGCGACGGTCTGGAGTTTTGAGACTCTCTGACCGCGGTTTCAAACCCCACCCGTGGTATGGTTTGGCCAGTAGCTTAGGCCGGTATATGACTTGGACCTACCTAGCATGGGCCAGTAGGCCTGTTGCAGTGCTCCTTCCTTATGTTCTTATTATTCTTTAATTACAGGGCTGAAGGACTACCTCAAACTACTACAAGATTGGTGAACTGATTACATCTTTACCTTACCAATGCCTGTGCTCTCTTCATATCTGTCACCTCTATATTCGACTGATGAAGCCTACTGTGTAGGGGAAACGTTTTGTGACAAAGATGCCTAACTGTTTACCTGAACTGTACTTGTGGATGAGTGGAACAAACTCCCAAGTACAGTTATAGAGGCCAGAACGTTGTGTAGCTTTAAGAATAGGTTGGATAAATACATGAGTGGATGTGGGTGGGTGTGAGTTGGACCTGATAGCTTGTGCTACCAGGTCGGTTGCCGTGTTCCTTTCTCAAGTCAATGTGACCTGACCTGACTAGGTTGGGTGCATTGGCTTAAGCCGGTAGGAGACTTGGACCTGCCTCGCATGGGCCAGTAGGCCTGCTGCAGTGTTCCTTCGTTCTTATGTTCTTAAGTCGCTTCCGGAGGTCACCGCACCCGCGGTCCTGTCCCAGAACTGGCATCCTGGTTGCTGGCTGATCAAGCAAGCTGTTAGTACCCGCCGCCCGCAGTATGCACCACAACCCGGCTGATCAGAAGTTTTTGAGGACTCTGCAGTTCTCTCTTGAACGCAGCTAAGGGGTTTTGTTGGTATGGAAGGATCGTCACGACTCGTGGTCCTTTAACACTTATTGAGTTTTCTCTCAGTATACTCATCTCTCCCTTGTTTTTCATTGGAGGTATGCTATACCGTCTGCCAAGCCTCCTGTGATCATAAGTAATACTTTTCGTGTGGTGGTTTGGGACCAATCCCTCCAGTTTCTTCCATGTGTAGATAATAATGCATCTTTCTCGCCAGCGTTCTAGGGACTTCAGCGCTTTCAGTTATTTAGGCACATGGCTGAGTTTATACGAGCTGTGAAGGTTCTCTGTACATTTTCCAGCTCAGCAATTTCGCCTGCCAGTCTAGAGAGAACGAGTGACCTGAAGAGCATCATCACTGACTTGGCATCTCTTGCTCTGAAGGCTCTACTTATCCAACCTAATCACTTTTCTTGCAGTTGCGATAACCTTGTTGTACTCCTTGAGCATGAGATTTTTCTGACATTACACCCAGGTCTCTGTTGTGCGTCTCGTCTATTTGTCGGTATTGTATATTATTTAATCGGTTGAGAGAAACGACTGCACTGTCTGCTAACTATATTAAGGAATTATTTCACTGATTTGCTACTCACCTGTCTCTACCCCCAACAAATTAGTTCACCGATGTGTTCTGCTTACAAAATTAATTCGAATTCGCTAAATTAATCACGCAAAACAAGTATATAGTTCTAAACTAGAACTCCAATGGTCGTTTTAGTCTACTGGAAACAGTAAGTGCTGTTTAGTGTCATTGTAATCTGATTATATACGTATTTAGTGAAACAACAAGACCAAATGTTTTGTTAATATATATAAAACCAATGTTTATCTTCTAACTGGACCACATTTTGCCGATGTCTCACAAATGGTAGTTTTATTTATTATTAACCAATCGCGAATTCGATAAGGTTTTCGCAGAAGTGATATCATGAACAGCATTACTGATAAACTTAGAGTCCACAAGCAAGATAGCGCGTGATTTACTGTGGAGAAAGTTACTGAGACACTGATACATTATTATTTATTGAACACAACGACGACATACTCATTTGTTACATTAGCTACAAAGCAGAGGAAATCCCAATGAATAATACATCGTACTATTAAGCCTCGTTACCTTACAATGCAACCACTATAAATTCAAGGCATCAGTTTATAAAAACTTGTATATATATTTGACCTGAATAAAGCTTGCTTACTTAACAGTGTAGGCGCAGCAACAGAAGCGGAAGTGAGAGCTTCAACCCGTCTCCAACACCCAACCCCCACCCTCCAACAATCTGCCCCCACACCCTCAAACACATCATTCCCCACCCTCCAACGCCCCCTCCCCATTCCCCCGCCTCTCTCACTCTGGGTCTTCCTCTCCTTGTCTCCTAGCGGCCGCGTGTGTATTGATTATTGAGCAGCCCTGGGCCCTGCTATAAATAGTCACAAGAACTAATGCTCTACTGGTGTTATCCCTCCTCCCCTCGACTTACAATGGCACATATTTCATTAATTGTATTAAACACGTGTAATGCAATAAAAACTTGTGTTTTGTGACATTTTTAGTACAATTTTTATTTCACGTTTAAAAATGTGACCTGTGCGAAAGCGATGTAATAACACTGAATCTACCGTGTTTGAAGTTATGCACTGTGGAAAGTGACACCTGCGAGCATTAACTTTCACGTCGCCAATTTGCACGATAATTATAATGATAGCTGCTAAAATTAGGAATTATAAGTACTGTATTGTCTGAGGCGATAATATAAAAAAAAAGAAACATAAAATATAGAACACTAAACCTTTACCCTCGATTAGGGAATTAACGTATGCCAATATAAGCATCGTATTTATTTCATTTGTAATCAGGAATAAGCGTTAAACCAGTTAAAGTCACACTGCACTTAAATTTTGAGGTCTGAAGAAATATCCTCGACATTTAAACCAAAGAACCTACCAAGCTCTTTGTCCACGGCTTGAGCTTACCACCACAATGGTGACCTGTGAAAACTTTACCACGGTTTTCTAAATACATAAGTGCATGTTTGTACCGTAGCCTTGTCTTGCTTTCTATATCAGTTATTCATCAGTCAACTACACAATCTAATCACTTATCAATTTACAAGACACCACATTACTCAGTACGGTATCACTATGGACCAAATTATCTTATCGTTTAGTAAATCTTACAGGAAGAGACGATGAACAAAATCCTGACTTCCGTTTATAAATATGAACATTCGACCACTGGTCATAAAACTCCAAAATCATGCCTTTGTTCACTCGTCCGAACACCTTTTACTATAGCGATGAACTGGGCAGGCTCAATGATGAATGTTGCATCCATGTCCTCGCAATGACGAATCTGAAGGACAAGTTAACCTACATTTTGACGTTAAATATATTGTCGGTTAAATTTCTCTGTAACCTCATTATAAAGCTATCACCATGTAAAACTTGCCATATGCTTCACTGAGCAATATTTATCAGACACTTCACTGAGCAATATTTATTAGATACGAGCTTATCATCAGAATGCCTTTTCTGCAACTGAAAAGTAAACTAGGCTCGATATGTCTTTACACAAATTAAATTCTGTTATGGCCCGAATTAAATATAAAAATATTCACATTCTTATTTGTAAGACATCTTTAATATATCTATTTTTTTATAATACAGTTCCAACCAATCCGATCTTCAAGGTCACGTCCATCCTGCTAATTAAACAGCCGAAAATGTTTGTTTAACTGCAAACTATATATGTTTGCGACACAGTTACTGTCTCAGTTGGTTCAATTTTCTTATGAACAAGTTGAATAGTTCAACGAAAATTTCGATCTCGGCAAGATGAAAAAAAATACAGAAATAATTCCCTTCGATGGAGATAAAGCTGAACAACAAAAGAAAGTTTGACGTACCTGATGGCTAACGAGATTACAGCGGCTTGCATCTCGCTCTGGCGAAAACCGGATATTGTGTAACCAACTCCTAAACTTCCTACCCACTGGAATACCACATGGCACCGGCAGGATGTCGCATGGCAGCCAAGCTCGCCATCTCTTGGAAGATGTGGCAACTCAAACAAGGGACATATGAATCCCTTGTTAATATGGTGCTGATGGCTCGCCACAATATTCCTTCCAATCTGAACATATGGCTGGGTACATTTGACGCTGGGATCGCTCACATTACTGTATGTCACACATACTGTTTGCTGGTGACCTGGCTCTGATTAAACACTTATTAAGGAGCAGATCACATCTCGGCTAGCAGCAGCAGCAGCAGCAGCAGCAGCCGGATGCGTGGAAGCAGAGGCAGGCCGGCTGCTGCTGCCATGGCTGCCAGCTCGCTTCCCCTGACAACACCTACCCAACTATCATGGCACAACGCCAACGTCAACAACTTCACTTTCCAGAACTTTATTTATAATACGACTGGTGTAGTAATAGGAAGCAGCTGATGTACTTGTTATATTTGGACCGCGTGGTGCGTCATGCCTCTTGTGGCTCCAATGGCGGCTTCTCACCAGCTGCACAGTAACATTCGCTTACACGCACCTCATACAACACCATGCACATACAAGCAACAATATTATCTTCTCAATGACAAAGCCTAAGTAAATAAAGCTGCTGACAGCATGTTCCTTTTAAGCACAATGCATTGTCCAGATGGAACACAGAACTGGACCTTTGTAGGGCAAGGCAGGACAGAGAACGTGCTGGCATACAATAATTCACCCTAGTATACATATATCGTCCTGTGATAAGATTACATTTATCGATGAGATCTGGCCTCTGCTGGAAGGCACTGGTATTTCATGAACCACTTGTTCTATCACTGATGTAACTGAGGATACCCCTAGAGGGAAAGTAGACGTAGTACAGCAAATTATCATCACTTCACCTTCAGGGTTTCAGCATAACTTGAAAAAATAAACAATAATCACTATATCACCACCGGCATGGACTTCACCCCACGTTGCTAATGACTACACGTCCTTGAACCCGGGGAAAATATCTAATTCAGCACATGAGAGAGACGTGGGACCCACGCCACTCTATACACCCCGTACGATGCAGTTGTTTCCTTTACCCACCTGACAACCACACAAAACAATCCGAAGATTATATCAAAAAATGTTCTTTGTACGTATCCCAGAGGGCGGCGGAGAAGAGCGTCACACCACTCCCGTCACAGTCTAAGGCGCGACTGTCTAGCGGCAGCGAGATTCGCAACAAGTGTACGGGGGCTCGCGCGTCACCCAGGACCCCCACCGCCGACAATACCACGCCACGTAATACAACATGCACCTTAATATTTCTTCGTCTACCATGTTTCCTGCTTGCATTTATCTCCACCACGACACTAGTTACACAGATGGCTTAAGCACTGATCCTCTAACGAAACTAAACAAAATCCACCCATTACCTCGGTGCTGAGGGATAGAGAGAGAGCTAGCTAGCTCACACTTAAATCACTAAGTCATGTTGACTGTCTCTGCATCCGGCACTCACAAGCTACCAGGACTGACAATAAATACCTTATAACAGTAAAATATCTAATAGCGAATAATACCTCATGACGGATAACACCTCACGTGGATAACATCTCATGAAAGAACATTTCCAGCTCCAGCACACGCAGAGCCCTCTATTAAAATGTAACATAAATAGTATTAAACATATTAATTACTATATATTTTGGGGTAAAATATTTTAAGCAACCTACATTAAAATAAACTACTGCTACCACCACCACTCTTAAGCAAATCCCATACGTAAATAAATAATACTGTTCGGTTGTGGTTGCTTCTGATTTAAATCTTAGACATTACTACTGTATGTCTATAATAGCCACGGTGTAAGATTAGGACAAATACTGTAGAAGCTTAAGACAGCAGTCTGTAAAATCATAATTAAATATAACGTGAATACAGATTATCCAAACATATTATTTATGAAATAATGTGATGCATCTTCATTTTACTTTTACACTGACAATCTGCTTAACGAAAGACAACTGGACAGAATAAGCCTTTTATTCAACGACGTTTCTCTCTGGGTGAAGCTTTGTCAAAGCTTCCGTGAGAACTGAACGTTGTTAAATGAAAAACATACCGAGTGTCGCTGAGTCAAGCTGCATATATATATCCACTGTCACAAGGAATGGTTTCAATCGCAAATAGCTAGTAGAGTCGAGTTTATTGCTTTATAATAATAATCATAATAATAAAAATTTACATGCAAATTCTTAGATAGGTTAGCTGAACTAAGATATTTTATATTAAGTAAATTCCAGCAAGGTTACGTAAGGTTCCTAGTAAGTTTTTTTGCATCTAGTGTATATAGAGTACCTGGACCTGGAGGTTATTCCGGGGATCAACGCCCCCGCGGCCCGGTCCACGACCAGGCCTCCCGGTGGACCAGGGCCTGATCAACCAGGCTGTTACTGCTGGCCGCACGCAGTCCAACGTACGAACCACAGCCCGGCTGATCCGGCACTGACTTAGGTATCTGTCCAGCTCTCTCTTGAAGGCAGCCAGGGATTTATTGGTAATTCCCCTTATGCTTGGTGGGGGGCTGTTGAACAGTCTTGGGCCCCGGACACTTATGGCGCCCCTACTTTTAATTGGGGGTACTGAAATATCCTGAATTTTTTTGTGTAGCACAGATTTAAATCGACCTGAGAGATGCAACTTGGCTAATAATCCCAGCTATACGATGTGAGAGAAGTGAAAAAAAAGAGGATAAAGCGAAGAGAGAAAGAGAAACTAGGTGACAGGATACCAATATGCGTCTCACGAGCCCCATCCTGTACACAGAGCACCGACACAAACACATCCTAAACAAATTTATTCAAAAGCATTCAGAAGGACACATTATGCTATCAATAAATTCAACTCGTAAACATGCACAGACCCTTCGAAATGTTGAATATGGTTAGCATTCAATAAAAAGTTTAACAGCACTGTCAAGCGCAGCAATTATTTAAAAACTGGTTAATCCCTTTTCTGCATGTAGGTTAAATGCGTCACGGCAGTGCAGTAAAGAGGATAGTGTAGACAAGACGTCGCAAAAATATTATCACTGGGAGCTCCAATAACAGGCTGGCTCAGCATGCGTCTCTCCTACGGTTTTCCAGCAGCTGTACCGTTACTTTACGGTTCTTGATCATTCCTATTTATTCATTCTCATAACGGTTCAGTCATTCACATAACCGTTTTTCGGCATTCTTATAATTACTTAATCATTCTTATAACAGTTTATGAATTCTTACAACCGCCTTTGACCATACTTATAAATATGGTAGGGAAGTCTAGTTAAGAAGTGGCATATGTGTACAGTCATATTTTGTTAATGCTCTAAAGGAACAACACGTTAAGTTATACGTAGTGAGCAGTGCTACCAACACTTCCAACAAGTTATAGATCATGTTTTAGAAAAATAAATTAATATATATATATATATATATATATATATATATATATATATATATATATATATATATATATATATAGGATGGGGTCCACCTCTGGTGTAAATTGTGGGACCCATAGCCTCGGAGAAGTGGATAAAAAGGCTTCAAGGAAGAATATTTGGATTTCTTCCTGAAGCCGTTTGAATATTCCACTTCCCCTACCACCCCATCTATATATATAAAAATATATATATATATATATATATATATATATATATATATATATATATATATATAAATATATATATATATAAATTATATATATAATATATATAAATATATATATATATATATATATATATAAATTATATATATATATATATATATATATATATATATATATATATATATATATATATATATATATATATATATATATATATACACACACACACACGCTCATTCATTTGTGCTCCTCAAGTTAACGTAAATTATATAATTTTCTCGTCCATTAACAATACATCTCAAAAGTGTGGCTTACATAATAATCCACCATTAAATAACACAAATCATGCTCAGTCGAGCACAAGCACTTGTATCAAACTGTACAAATGCGTTTAATTATTTATGGTAAACAACCATGAACAAACATAATTCTGCCTATTTCTAGTTTTATTTTATTGACTAAGTCGAGTTACACCCACACCTCTTCCTGCGTGTTATTGTTCATGTCAAGGCAAGTATAATATTCTCGTGCACCGCGTGTTATGGGATACTGTCACTAAATACACAGCTCGTGTTCCCAGCATAAAATCAAACCAGCATATGTAAGCTATTCACTGCTTAACCCCGCCACTTCTGAAAACAAATCTTGGTGAAGAGCACAAGAGCGACACACCGCACCACAGGGTACAAGGTTCCTTATAGTGAGACTTGCCACAAAGAGGGAGTTGTGAGCCAGTGGATAAGAGGTCACTGTTCACTTGTTGCTAATACTGCTGCTGCTCTGCCAACGTCTCCCACTTGATGCATGGTTTGGCTCTCTGCCAACAACTGCAGGTAGACATGACAACCTCAGGCGATAAGTCAATGGCGCTTCACCAACTGTTGTGGTTAAAAAAAAAATATATATATATATAATATATATATATATATATATATATATATATATATATATATATATATATATATATATATATATATATATATATATATATATATATATGGATACCTAGTACTTATTATATATTTTATTTTCCCGATAGTTTCGAATCTCAATTTTAGCAATTTTCAAAAGCTTCATTTTAAGTAAAAGAAAATAAGAGCACTATTTTTACCATTCTTTCTGCAGATACGCATCCTGCATTAAATGCAGACGCTGAGAGAAGTGAGAGAAACAAAGATTAAGGCCAGAGAACCAAGACCCATGTGAGGTAACACTGCAATTTCCTGACGAATAAATCATCGCCTGCTTTTGAGAGGTAAGCACACTTAACTGAGCTAAGTAAATGTAATGCATATGAAGAGGGTAAAAGAATCTGCATGAATTTGTTACTACATATTTAAACCGACTCAAGCAGGATTAAAGATTGCAAGTCACACTGCATGACCAGAAAACAGTAGAAGGCATGTGTGTTGTGTTAACATGATATAACGAAGGCCACTTCACAGGTGAACACTCAACAATTACATATGTTGTGCACTCTTTATTTAACTACTACTATTATTTATGACGCTTGACCTAGATCAGGGTTAGGTATAAACCATGGTAATTGATACCAAAACGTGCTTTAAAAAACACGTGAATACACACTG
This sequence comes from Cherax quadricarinatus, assembly GCF_038502225.1. NCBI lineage: Eukaryota > Metazoa > Arthropoda > Malacostraca > Decapoda > Parastacidae > Cherax > Cherax quadricarinatus. Next base: position 7,013,203 of record NC_091355.1, read on the forward strand.
GGAAATATTTATTAGAAGTGATCAAGGTCTCAGGGCTGAAACGTTTTCTAATAAATGTGTGCTAGTGTTTGCTCACATGATGTGAGAAGGTTGGGCGAGACTTGCTTAAAACACTTTCTCTTTCTAATTTATTAACCTTATCATGTCACACTTAGTCAGTGTTAAGTAAAATTCACGAGAACTGCATATTACGTCTTTTCTCTTTAATTTATATTTATTTTAACTTCTGCAATGAGAATTATGTTAAGAGTCCTTATGAGAGTCAAGTACATTCGGTGATGACCTAGAATCAGTAAATATCAAAGAGTCAAGCTCAGTGCCATGAGTTAACCTTAGTACCATTAGGATGGAAGAGACGTTAATAATGTACAAACCCCCTTTGTTAATTGTTATTCCTTAGAGACCTCTTGGGGTAAGTGAAGGTTAATGGTAAAACTTGTTTATGGAGAGAGGAGAGGGGAGTGGGGGAGTAGGACAGGGAGCTGGGGAAATGGGATAAGGAATGGGGAGTAGGACAGTGAGTGGGGATGGGGGGAATGGGAGATGCCTGTTGCGTAAGACAAAGGCTTCATACATGACAGATGAAACTGTATGTGTCAAGAGTGGCTTACAATAGACTATTTACTATTGTTGTAGCTGTCAGCCTAGCCAGTATTGTCTTTAAGATCCACACACGTGATATCAGGAGGCGGCGGCCATTGCAGCAGAAGTAAAAGGAGTAGCAGCAATAGCAGCATCAGCAGCAACTGCTGCAACTGAGTAATACAAAAAAAAACTCTTAATAGTTGAGCAGGGCGTTTAATAGATAACATATCGCCTGTTGTACAGCCAAACGTTTTCTCAATAAAAGGTTTGCAAAAGTTTTTATTATAAGTGTTGTGTCAGCTATACACCCTCTCTGTGATACACCTTTAATGGGTTTCAAGAGTTTTGCTACTCCGGCAGTCTGGCCCTGGAAGAGGCTTGCCTGGTGCTTGCCAGGCAAGCACCAGGCAAGCTTCTTCCAGGGCCAGGCTGTTGCTATTTGCGGCCCGCTAGCTCACTCATCACAGCCTGATTGATCTAACAACTGGCGGAGATACTTGTTAGGTTTCCTCTTGAAGCATTCTATACATGTTCCGGAAGTGTTTCCGATATCTTCTGGTAAAATGCTGAACAGTCTGGGGTCACGGACGTTGATACAATGTTCGTTTATTGTGCCCAGGGCGCCCCTGCTTTTCACTGCGTTTATTTTACATCTTTCATATCTCTCACTCTAATATGTTACTATGGCAGTGTGCAGATTTGGGACCAAACCTTCATATTCTTTACATGTATATATTATCATGTATCTCTCCTCTCCGATGAGTACATATTTAAGACTCTGAGACTGAGACGTTCCCAGTGATTTAATTGCTTAACCGGCTCTACGCGGGTCCTAAATTATCTCTGTATATGTTCCACCTCTGATATGTTCCTCGCCCTGACCGGAGCCGTCAACACCGAACAATATTATAAGGATGAGAATACAAGTGATCTGAATACTGTCACCATTGGCACTATTTCTTTGATTTGAAAGTTCTCATTACCTACCCAATCCTTTTAGCTGACCTTTTGTGTTCCTTAAAAGAAAGATCAGCTAACCTTATTGCACCTAGGTTCCCGACATGTTATTTTCGTTCTATTTGGTGATGTTGCTTTTTTATATAGTACCCCTTTGAGCTGTTTACTTTTTCCATATCTAAGTAGCTGGAATTTACTACCTTTCAACCTCATGTTATTCTTCACTGCCCACTAGAAAACCTAACTTAAATCTTCCTACAATTTTTCCATGTCTTCTACAGAGGTAATTTTCATGCTTATGTTAGTATCATCCGCAAATGATGATGGAACTGTGTCGAGCTTATCTATCTGCTATAAAGATAAGAATCAATAGAGGCGCTAGGACCGTGCCTTGGAGTACTGAGCTTTTTACTTTGCTAATACTAGATTTTCCTGTTTACTAAATGCTATCTATATTCTAATTATTAGGAAGTTAAATACTCATTGGCCTACTTACACCAGTTATTTCTACTGCCCTCTTGGTATGTGCAATTACTTCAAGATCGCATTTGTCAAATGTCTTAGCAAATAAAGTGATGAACAAAGTGAGACAATTAAAGATCAATAAGGAGAGAATGTTAAGGTGGGATCAATAAGGTGAATAGTTTAAGCTAGCTTAATACACTTTAATTATCATGTAACTTTCATCCTCCATTAGTACACAAGATCACTAATGATTCAATTAGGTAGCTTACAGCTCGATGTTAGCACATAATGCTCACAAAAGAAAGACCCAGAATAAATTCCCAGCAAGTGGAGGGATATGAGTAAGTCTCCTAGGACATGTTAGCCCTGGTCACCCGGAAGTAAATATCTGACTGTTGGGAGTGGCATCCTGGGAAAGTGTTAGGATAAGAGCTCTATTTGTGTATGTCGTGCCGAATAGGTAAAATTGGTAAATCAGCAAGAACTCATTTAAAATTAAGTCCTTTCTAAAATTTTCTCTTATACGTTTAAAGATATATTTTTTTCATTTATGTTGATCAGGCCCTGATCCATCGGGAGGCCTGGTCATGGACCGGGCCGCGGGGGCGTTGATCCCCGGAATAACCTCCAGGTAACCTCCAGGTAATATAAAAATTAATAAATTTGTACCAAAAGAACCTTAGAAAACTTACCTAACCTTGTTATAACAAGCGCAACTTAATTTAGCCTAATCCAACCAAATATATTTTAAGTAAGTTTACAATAATTTAACAATAAACAAACAATGAAATATATTTTTTTTCGTTAGGTTCAGAATGATTTTTGCGAAATTATTGCATACACAAATTTTAGCTTGCCTTATTCGGCAAGAAGAGCGTTGCTATTTAAGCCAAAATAGCAAATTTTACCTATTCGGCACGATATATATATATATATATATATATATATATATATATATATATATATATATATATATATATATATATATATATATATATATATAAACACTTGTTAACTATATTCAGACCATCATATATAGGAATTATAAAATAATATGGATGGAGTAGAGAGGAAACAGCAGCTGCAAAGTGTTCCACTACACTGGGAGAACAAAGTGTTCCACTACACTGGGAGAACAAAGTGCTCCACTACGTTTGGAGAACAAAATGTTCCACTTACTGGGAGAACAAATGGTACAAGTAGCACAACATTAAGATAAGGGCCTTAAACTCTCCAAGGCTGTTGATGACTTTGCAGTCGTGCGCGTTGCCAGACACAACAACCTTGTAGAATAGCTGGCCATCAGAGAGGACCGGTCTTAAACTGGGTTGGAAGGGTAGCAAGAGCTCCAGAAACCCACTCAAGTTATATTTCAGGTCATATTTGGCTCTCTGTTACACTCCTCTTAACGCCATGTTTCTCTGTGAATATGATAATGATATACAATACCGAGCCGATTAGTAAGACACATGTGCAACAGTTAGGTATTTTTATTCCTAAACGTTTCGCCTGCACAGTAGGCTTCTTCAGTCGAGTACTGAGAAGGCAGAAGAAGCGGTAGAGATGTAAAGACGATGTAATCAGTCCATCACCCTTTGAAGACGTAGTATTGAGGTGGTCAGTCCCTCAGCTTGACTGAAGGACTGACCATGTTTCTGCCTTCGCCTGTCTCTCTCTAGTCATTACACGCGATACTGCAGTGTATTTCACAAAGTGTTAAACCACTGTGGAGGCTCTATACCTCCTGACCAACGAGGTAGTTAGTGATAGCCCATTAGAGGCAAGAGCACGGGAAAACATTTAACATAGATTCATGAAATTTCGTTTCCTCTTTCTGTACCCGAAACTAGAAAACGAGATTCAATTTTCATGATATTAATACCCGTTTTGGAAGGTATTTTTATTATCTCAGAGAATTTCTCCTGTTTTCCGATATCATTTCAGCTCTTGCAATTTAAAAAATAAATATGTAGTGAGGGAAAAAATAGTGGCGCCGTCCGGCTTACTGAGGGAGCTATGAATTGAATACGTGTTTAGCTAAGCTTCATTCATCCTCTATTGTATTATCCTGCCCGTGATTTTTACTGTCTGGTATTGGAAGAGCGTGAAGAATGTGCAAGGTCTGGCGGTACACCTGGGGTGTGGGAGACACACAACACTGAAGGATAATGGGAAATGGGGTTAAGGGAGAGTAGTGAGATATGATAGTATGGAATGGCGTGTATCATGAGGTACAAAGGAATGGGAATAGTGAATATTTTGAAGGATGAGTATTATGTTGAACAAAACAGTGGTGAATATGTGTGTGGGTGTGTGTGAACATTCACTTATATGTGGTTGCAGGTGTCGATTCACAGCTCCTGGCCTGTGTGTGCGTGCATGCGTGCTGGGACTCAGCGGTCTATTGCCTAAAGGAGACTATTCAGCGCCTACACAGTCACCCCTTCCCAGTGTGTGTTAACCTGAATACCACACATATAGCCCCCCCTCCCACACACACACGCGCCTAGAGGAGCCAAGTATCGCAACACGCAGGAGAGGCCACATCACCTCCCAGGCACCGTGAACACCCTTGCTAGAAATAATACGTAAAAATGAATTCATGTCCGTGAAGCAGAACAGTGTCCAACCTCACTGTCGCAAATTTTCACGTTGCAGCTTCCTGCCGATTCTCCAAAGTCCTTGAGATCACCACCGTGTTAGCCCAGGGAGATACACAATCTCTCTCTCTCTCTCTCTCTCTCTCTCTCTCTCTCTCTCTCTCTCTCTCTCTCTCTCTCTCTCTCTCTCTCTCTCTCTCTCTCTCTCTCTCTCTCACACACACACACACACACACACAATGTTTCAGAGATGGGACAGGGGACACAACTGGAAATTCAAAACTCAGATGAATCACAGGGGTGTTTGGAAGTATTTCTTTAACCTTAGAGTTATCAGGAAGTGGGACAATCTGAATTAGTGGAGGCAGGATCCATGCACAGCTTTAAGAAGAGGTATGATAAGGCTCTTGGAACGGGGAGAGAGTGGCCTAGTAGCAACTAGTGAAGAGACGGAGCCAGGATCTGTAAATCGATCCCTGCAACCACAAATAGGTGAGCACACTCTATCACTATACAAACAAACGATAAGTTTCTAACGAATTAAGCCAGACCAATGTAACTATCCCAATTTTTTTACTATTAAAATTAATTGCGGAAAAATTACGTATATTTTAACTGATAATAATTACCGTAAAATAAAACTGCTGAAGTGAATTTAAGATGGAACATGTGGTGTTAAGAGCTTAAACTTATACGACTTAACCTGATTAAGCTCTACTTGGAGTAAAACGTTATCTCAATAAAAGCTTGATCTGCAACTTTTGTCTAGTTGACACAGGTGACTTGTGTCTTGTGTGACACAGGTGACGTGTGTAGTGTGACAGGTGACGTGTGTTGTGGCGCAGGTGACGTGTGTTGTGACACAGGTGACGTGTGTAGCGTGACACAGGTGACGTGTAGCGTGACACAGGTGACGTGTGTTGTGTGACACAGGTGACATGTGTAGTGTGACAGGTGACGTGTGTTGTGGCGCAGGTGACGTGTGTTGTGACACAGGTGACGTGTGTAGCGTGACACAGGTGACGTGTGTAGCGTGACACAGGTGACGTGTGTTGTGTGACACAGGTGACGTGTGTTGTGTGACACAGGTGACGTGTGTTGTGTGACACAGGTGACGTGTGTAGCGTGACACAGGTGACGCGTGTAGTGTCATACGTACGTCTCTAAAAGCTTTTGACATGTATTACTGACACCTTTCACCTGCTCAGCAGGCTTCTTCAGTCGAAATACAAAAGTAGCACGAACATTAGAGACAAATGAAGTAGTGGAGAGGTAAATATGGGGTGATCAGTCTCTCACCCTTGAAAAATTAAGACTGAGGTAGTCAGTCCCTGAGCTTTGAAGATGTAAGTTTAAGGCAGTCAGTCTTTCAGCCTTGAATAAGTAAGTCTGAGGTGGTCAGTCCCTCAGTCTTGGGAAGTATTCAGCTCCACAGCTTCGATCAGTGGGAAGATCATGCATTAATACCTCAGTTAATTCTATTTCCACACTGAAGAAGCCTGCTCAGCAGGCGAAAAGTCTTGATATTAAGACGACCAAACTGTTGTACATGCGTCTTACTCATCTACTTCTCGGTATTGTGTACCATCAACATAATCCTGCTTCTTCTCATCCTCTTCTTCCCTTTTCTCCTCCCTCCAACTCCCTTATCTCCTTGTTCTCCTGCTCCTCTTTTTCCTTCTCATTTTTTCTCCTATACCTCCTTCTCCATCATTTCCTTGTTCTCATCCTCTTCCTTTGTCTCATCCTTCATCTTCTTGTTCTCCTCCTCCCTCTTCTCCTCCTTCATCTCCTGGTTCTCCATCTTCGTCTGTGCCATACTCCCTCCCTCCTCCCCGGCCAACTTAACCTTGGAGCTCCCACAACCTGCAACATCAAAGATATTATTTTCTAAAATAAAAATGGCACGAGTCTCTTCTCAGACGCACACTTTGCTTTTTTATTATGTTTCCTTATTTCCTGAGTCTTGCGTTTGTGCTATTGTTAAGTTGCAGTTAATGTTCCAGTTTATCACAAGTGTGTGTGTGTGTTACCTGTGTTTGTTGCACATACTGTCTTCTGTATCTCATTTCTATGGTTGTAGCACATACTACCATTTTTTTGGATACCATTTCAGCAATCAGACAATTAGATTGTGATGGCTACGGTAATCCTTATCATCCCTCGATCCTGTTGTTTACATAATTTAACCAATGATCTAATATCTCACTTTACCTTCCATCCCTACTTACTCCATGGCTCCCATATACAAACTGGAGCACGCATCAACAATTGTGCTTCTATCATTCAAACTCAACTGTTTGCTATACTCTAAGTATCAATAGTTCATACCTTAATTGGAACTGATTATCTATCCTTCATAAATACTCTTAACACCATGAGCGTCATTTGTGGTATGCTTGTGTCACAAGCCAGACACAAGTATGGTAGGACTGGAGACAGTGGAACCAGAGTACACCATATGTGGATTACGTCTTACATTGGACTTCAAGTGTATAATAAAACTGATGAACTGGCAAAGGCATGTGACTTCAAGGAGGAAGTAGATTACAACCTTAGGCTATCAACTAGTAATCTGAGGATAATAATATGAAGAGAACCTTAAATGAACGTCACTGACTTGAGACTGGGGGGAACTGTGACACCAGTCAGTCCATCCTCACTGTATCATGCACGAGGAACCACATGTCTATGGTGCATCTAACAAAATCAGCAGGTCTTGGACGTCACTGCCGTTCCGGTTTAGGCTGGACTACAATTACCTCCAAAAATTGTTAGGTAAAAGGATACACGTGCAACTAATGTGACATTTTATTGAAAATGACAACGTTTCGCTCTCCAGAGCTTGACCAGTCACATTAGTTGTACAGATGTCCTTTTACCTAACATACTGTAATTCTACCAACATTACACCTCTAGAAGTTTGCACCACCAGTTGATGTACAGTTGTAAACACAACCAAACGTAAACCTTGACATACGAATAATATATTGCCATACCCTGCATCATTATATGTCGGAATGAGAAAAAGGTCAATGAATTCAAAGACAACTCACTCACAAATGTGCAAGAAATGCCAAAGAATTTTATCTACAGTGGCATATTACAAGACATTCTGGAAAAATATCTTGACTTTGTCAACTGTAAAAAAAAATCAAAACCACTTACACTTGTCTAACTTCAACCATACCTTGCTAAAATACAAGGTAATATATAAATTTAAAACCACGTATAAGTTACACTGCAATTTTTTTGTGACTGATGTTATGTCTGCATAAATAACTCATTACGACTGTAACTAGATCATAACATTGTTAAGTTCATGACCACTGTAACTGGCTTAGCTACCATAACAATGGTGCCCAGTCCCTGGACTATTATGTGCCTCAGCAATCTTTTGACTACCACCCACAGGGTGGATATGGGGAGAATAATAAAATTATTAAACTAACTCCAGCTTGTAAATCAGTGTATGTGAGAAAGTGTCACGTACTTTCCTGCAATCCATGAATATGCAGTCCACCCATCCTTGTCCTCATTGCTTCATCTCCGGTATTCTGTCACGCTACTCCACGCTGGCTATCCGTAATAACTCCCAAAGTGCACACAAGCGTGTGCATGCTCATGTGTGCGCGTACGTGCCGCCTTAAAACACGAATTCGTTAGATACGATAAGATTTATAGTGAGTTGTGAGGATGTGAGTATAAAGGGAGGAGAGGGTGGTGAAGATGAGGGTATCCTCGTGACTACTTGTCCAAGTAAATGACAACCAAGTTCACCTCTAAAGTAGCGATGATTTAGCAGCTTCTCTCTAGTAGTATTGAGTGACACCATGCGGGCACTACTCCCTCGCTGGCACTGGTCAGGAGTCCTGCTGGCTCTACTCAACTATTTGTGGCTTTAGGGGTCGATTCTCAGCTCATGGCCCCGCCTCTTAACCAGTGTGTTTGTGTGTAGGGGGGGGTGACACTAAGCTGGTGCAGTGCTGACTGTGTGGCACTGAGTGGGCAGACGCTGGCATGATGGCACAGAGAACAGCTGTGTAAACAAAGCTTAGAGTGGTTCAACACGTGGCCTTAGAGGCGCGAGGTGCAACTGTAACAATCTGAGAGGCCCATTATAAACACAGACTATTGAGTCTAGCATACAGTGGCCCCTCATAGTGCCAATCGCTGCACCACTCTCACACATGACCTCAGATATCACTGTGAAGCTGCGTCCCCGCCACAGTGCCATCACCACTGAATGTGTCATCTGATGACAAAGAACCCTGTCAGGTTATTTTCCTGCCCGACATGCTTTGCGTACTAAGTTTTTTTTTTTTTTTGAGCGTACATTTGTAATTATGTGCAACTGTAACTTATCATAAGTGTAGCAAAACTGTAACCAAAGGAACTACAAACCCAACCATTGTAACTTCCATGTTTGTTACAAAAGAAATTTACTAAGATTTTTATTTTTATTTTCACGAATAAATCAAAGACCACGTCCAACCATCACCCGGTCCATCACCGCTGCCCAGAGTCCTACATCAACCCATCGACTCAGTATCAAGCAACTGGCTATGGAAGGAAGGGAGGAGAGGGCAGTGAGGGAGGAAGAAGCAAGGAGAGCGAGAGACAAGGAGGGAATATAAGGGGTGTGGGGAAAAGGACACAGATGGAGTAAAAGACAAGGAGGCAAGAAGGAAGGAAAGAATGGAGAGAGATAAACCCAGTCACCACATATTGTTGAGGGTGCCCCGCTAGGTCACTCGCTCTTTATACTCATTCATTCTGCTGGCTCCAGCCCACCATAAAATCAATCTTCTCCCCCCATCCCTTCCTCCCAGTTGCCAACCTCAGCCTCCCTACCTCACATACCTGCCACCACCACCACCTCCTCCTCCTCCTCCATTTACAAACCTGAATTTCCAGGCTATGAGATGTTATCCTTCCTCACTTCATATCAAGCTCCTATACTAACACCCTCTCCGGAATGCCACACACACACAACAGATGATAAGTGAACAGAAGCAATAGGTGCAAGGATACATGCCCTTCATTTCCACTCCTGCTAGGACCGAACCCTGGTCTCTCAGTCCTCCTCCTCCACTCTTCCTCCTCATGTCAACGCCGACCCAGCTCTCTCTACGATACAGCACATTTCCAGATTTTGTGATTTAAAAAATGCAGAGAAACAGTGTCACTATCCCTGCAAGTGAACATACCACCATGAAGACAGTACCGGGCAGTGCCACTCATTCTGTGAGTGAGAATACCACCATGAAGACAGTACCGGGCAGTGCCACTCATTCTGAGTGAGAATACCACCATGAAGACAGTACCGGGCAGTGCCACTCATTCTGAGTGAGAATACCACCATGAAGACAGTACCGGACAGTGCCACTCATTCTGTGAGTGAGCATACCACCACAAACATAGTACTGGGCAGTGCCACTGGTCCTCCAAGTGAACATTCCACCATGAAAACAGTATTGGGCAGTGTCACTTAACCTGTAGGTAAACATACCGTTATAAAAAACAGTAATGAACAGTGGAACTCATGCTGTGAGTAAACATACGAGCATAAAGACAGCACACTGAAGCCCAAGCGAGTGACATCATCAGCAATGCTAACTACATCCTTGGCTCTTACAACACTAAGGTATGACTCCACTTCGAGCGTGCTCAGACTCTTCATAAAAGTTACTTACATTAAATCTGTACCTCTGTATTCTGCTGCGAGATACAGTGAGTGTGTTTATCCATCTCCCCTACACTTTACACCATCTCTCCTCTCTTGAGGATGCTACACAACCTTTCCCCACATAGTGGTGGAATACGTGTTTATCTCCTCCACACACACTTTACACTGTCATCCCTCTGAGTTGCTACACCTAAACATATATACACAGGTAACCTATATAAATACTGGCTACCACCGTATTTATGATCTTGAGAAATACATCCTCGTATACTGAATATACAAGCGCCTTTCCTCATACAAGGTATATTCAGTATACACAGAGGTATCCCCTGCAGCTTTTCTCTCTTACCACAAATATAAGAACATAAAGGAAGAACACTGCAGCAAGCCTACGGCCCTATTGTATGTACATTACTATTCTAGGTGATGGAATAGATACACAGATTTAATGTTTCCTAAAGTGCCTCTCACTGAATTTATTATCGTATCGATTTTAATTCAGATTTTCCCTTAAATCTATTGCTGCACATTTCTCCAAAAAAAATTAACATAATTTGTCTATCTGAACAACTGCTTCTGACAATCCACTGATTTTTTTTCATTCTCTGGATGTTAACATGATGGTGTTAACACGAGATAGTGTTAACATGATGGTGTTAATATGAGATAGTGTTAACATGATGGTGTTAACATGAGATAGTGTTAACATGATGGTGTTAACATAAGATAGCTGAACCACTTGCCAAGAAACTTCTTCATCGCTATCCCACATAAGAACACAGGAATGGAAGAACACTGTAGAAGGTCTGCTCACAAACTTATCCAATCTCCTTTCCAAGCTACCCAAGATTTTAGACTCTATAACCCCACTCGGTACATCATCAGATGCAGCATTCTCCACCTGACCTCAGCATTCTGAACCTGACTATAAATACTCGCGTCCCTTCCACCCCAGGTAGATCTGTTTGTGACTTGAAAAAGCCCACTGTGTGGGCGAAACGTAGTCAATAAAGGATCACATTATACTGCATATGTGTTTATATTTCCATAAGATAGTGTTAACATGGTGGTGTTAACACGAGATAGTGTTAACACGAGATAGTGTTAACACGAGATAGTGTTAACATGAGATAGTGTTAACACGAGATTGTGTTAACATAAGTTTGTCTTAGCAAAAGTTTGTCTTAACATAAGTCTGTGTTAACATAAATCTGTGTTGGTTTAGAAAGACACGTAAGTAAACACTATAACATATTTATTAGAAAACGTTTCGGTCCTGGGACCTTGATCACTTCTAACCTTAGAAGTGATCAAGGTCCCAGGACCGAAACGTTTTCTAATAAATATGTTATAGTGTTTACTTACGTGTCTTTCTAAACCAACTTGTCGGTATTTATTACCAAGGTTTATACCATAAATCTGTGTTAACGTAAGTCTGTGCTAACACAAGTTTGTGTTAAACTTATGTTAACACAAACATAAGTGTGTGTTAACATAAATTTGTGTTAACATAAGTTTGTGTTAACATAAGATTGTGTAAACAATAAGATGGTATGTTAACAAAAGTTAACTGAGTTTGTTTTAAACTGCAAGAAAGAGCAAAAGGCACCTTCAGTAGGAAGCAAAGGCGCAGAAAATGCACTCTAATAGATTTATCACAATACTGAAAATATCTAGCCTAGATAGGACTCGTAGCAACGGTTTTAAGTTGGAAAAATTCAGATTCAGGAAGGATATAGGAAAGCACTGGTTTGGTAATAGAGTTGTGGATGAGTGGGACAAACTCCCAAGTACAGTTATAGAGGCTAAAACGTTGTGTAGCTTTAAAAATAGGTTAGGTAAATACATGAGTGGGTGTGGGTGGGTGTGAGTTGGACCTGACTAGCTTGTGCTACTAGGTCAGTTGTCGTGTTCCTTAAGTGAATGTGACCTGACCTGACTAGGTTGGGGCATTGGCTTAAGCCGGTAGGAGACTTGGACCTGCCTCGTATGGGCCAGTAGGCCTGCTGCAGTGTTCTTTCTTTCTTATGTTCTTCTTATGAATGTTCTTACCTACCACTTCCCTCATACCTAGTTATTACTTTCCTATTCATTTACTTATGTACAGAATCATTCTTGTCTCCCAGTAATGAGCTTCTCTGATGTTCGTTCGTTCATTCATTCTGTCTCTCTCTCTCCCCTCTCTCTCTCTCCCCTCTCTCTCTCTCCCCTCTCTCTCTCTCTCATATTTAACTAATTTTCTCGTTGTTTGTATTTCCCTTGTTTCATGTATTTGTTTTCAATATGTTTTTATTGATCACCCTTCCAATTTGTCACCTTATACGTGCTTTTGTTACTCTCTCCCCTTGTGTGTTTGTTACTCCCCCTACCCTTGTGTGTTTGTTACTCTCTCTCTCCTTGTGTGTTTGCTACTCCCCCCCTTCTGTGTTTATTATTCCCCTTCCCCTTGTGTATTTCTTACTCCCTCCCCTTGTGTGTTTGTTACTCTCCCTCCCCTTCTGTGTTTGTTATTCCCCCTCCACTTGTGTGTTTGTTACTCTCCCTCCCCTTCTGTGTTTGTTATTCCCCTCCCCTTGTGTGTTTGTTATTCCCCTCCCCTTGTGTGTTTGTTATTCCCCCTCCCCTTGTGTGTTTGTTACTCTCCCTCCCCTTGTGTGTTTGTTATTCCCCTCCCCTTGTGTGTTTGTTATTCCCCCTCCCCTTGTGTGTTTGTTACTCTCCCTCCCCTTCTGTGTTTGTTATTCCCCCTCCACTTGTGTGTTTGTTACTCTCCCTCCCCTTCTGTGTTTGTTATTCCCCTCCCCTTGTGTGTTTGTTATTCCCCTCCCCTTGTGTGTTTGTTATTCCCCCTCCCCTTGTGTGTTTGTTACTCTCCCTCCCCTTGTGTGTTTGTTATTCCCCTCCCCTTGTGTGTTTGTTATTCCCCCTCCCCTTGTGTGTTTGTTACTCTCCCTCCCCTTCTGTGTTTGTTATTCCCCCTCCCCTTGTGTGTTTGTTACTCTCCCTCCCCTTATGTGTTTGTTACTCTCCCTTCCTTTGTGTGTTTATTCCCCCTCCCTTGTGTATTTGTTATTCCCCCTTCCCCTGTGTGTTTATTACTCTCCCTCCCCTTGTGTGTTTGTTATTCCCTCCCTTCGCTTCTCTCCTGTCTTTCACTTTCCCCTGTCTCTTCCCCTTCTCTCTTTGTCTCTCCCATTGCCTTAGTTCTCTCCTGTGTCTCTCATGTCACCTCACTTCTCTCCCACCTCTCCATTCTCTCTCCTCTCCCTCGTATTTCCTCTTTAATCTCTCTCACTGCCCTCTCCTTTCTTCCTTTCTCTGCCTAGTTCTCTTCTGTTGCTGCTCCTCCTCCTCCTGCTCTTCCTCTTCCTCTTCTGTTCCTCCTCTTTCCCTTGTTCTCCTGCCGCTGTCCCTCACAGGCAGTCAGTAAGAGCAGGAGGCTGCGGCTACTGAATGAAAGCCTGGGAATGGTACACGGCAGGAAGGTTCCTAGGTAAACAATCAGCCGGTTCTTGGCTAGTAAATCAGTCACTTTTCCGCCACCA
>NC_091355.1:7032043-7067043 GCF_038502225.1 Cherax quadricarinatus
GTCACGACAGTTTCCTCCCCTCAATACAGTAGTCACGACAGTTTCCTCCCCTCAATACAGTAGTCACGACAGTTTCCTCCCCCCAATACAGTAGTCACGACAGTTTCCTCCCCTCAATACAGTAGTCACGACAGTTTCCTCCCCTCAATACAGTAGTCACGACAGTTTCCTCCCCTCAATACAGTAGTCACGACAGTTTCCTCCCCTCAATACAGTAGTCACGACAGTTTCCTCCCCTCAATACAGTAGTCACGACAGTTTCCTCCCCTCAATACAGTAGTCACGACAGTTTCCTCCCCTCAATACAGTAGTCACGACAGTTTCCTCCCCTCAATACAGTAGTCACGACAGTTTCCTCCCCTCAATACAGTAGTCACGACAGTTTCCTCCCCTCAATACAGTAGTCACGACAGTTTCCTCCCCTCAATACAGTAGTCAAGATGGAGGCCAACAAGAAACTAATAAAGTTGAATGATTACTTTCATGTCCTTATATTCAGAATTTTATTATTCCTAGATTACCTTGTTGACTACTGTTCAACCAGGCTGTTGTTGATACGTAAGACACATGTGCAATAATTAGGAAACTTTATTTCGAAACGTTCCGTCTATAGAGTAGGCTTCTTCAGTCATGCACAAAGGAGACAGCAGAAGCAAAAGAGATGTGAAGACGATGCAATCAGTCCATCACCCCTGAAGACGTAGATTTGAGGTGGTCAGTCCCTGATCCTGGAGAAGAAACAGTATTGTTCCACAGGCCCGCTGCTCCACACAGTCATCACAGTGGATTCCACACAGATTTAAGGATAGGTATGTCAGAGCATACAAAGTTAGGAGGGAGTGAAGTCACTCACAGCCAGTTAAGAGGCAGGAGCCTCGACCCCCTGCAACCACAATTACGCAAGTACAAACCCGCCAACCAGCCAAACATCTCCCACCCACCACTTGAAGCCCAACTACCCACCCAACCCACCACCCACCATAAAGCCCCACCACCCACCACAAAGGTCCACCACGGACTCTGGTACTGTTTATGGACTGACAAAAACTTACCTTTAAACTCTTCAAAAAAAAATTACAATGGTGAAGTTTAAATGTCAAGCTTCAATGGGAGTGTTTTTTGTGCGTTTTAATTCCGATTGAGTCTGTCCATAGCTGACAGTGACAACCTGGGGGGAGGGGGAGGGGAGGGGAGGGGAGGGGAGGGGAGGAGGAGGAGGAGGGGGAGGGGGAGGGGGAGGGGGAGGGGGAGGAGGAGGAGGAGGAGGAGGAGGAGGAGGAGGAGGAGGAGGAGGAGGAGGAGGAGGAGGAGGAGGAGGAGGAGGAGGAGGAGGAGGAGGAGGAGGAGGAGGAGGAGGAGGGGATGAGGACTGCGAGGGAGAGGGTAAACCTTGTTATCTAAATAACTTCAGTTAGGTTAATAACCTGGGAATGCCTCAAAATCCTAAAAATGGACTCGCTGGAACAGATAGAGATACATGATAATACATACGAGGAAGATGATGGAGAACTTGGTGCCAATACTTTACACTGCCATAACAACATACAGGAGTGAGAGATATGAGAGGTAATGTAAAATAAACCCATGTAAAGTGCCGTGGACACAATAGGAGAACACTGTATCAACACCCCGTGGCCCCAGGCTATCAACATCTTACTAGAAGATGTCGGAAACACAGCTGGAAGACGTGTGGATGTCTTAAAGAGAAGAACTCGAAGACCTCCACCAGGTGCCAAATCAACTAGGCTGTGATGGATATGTGGGCCAGCGAACAGAATGCCAAGAGCAACAGTCTAGTTGACCAGGCAAGTACCGGACGAACTTGGCTCCCATCACAGGCATATGAAATGTTGGTTATTTCAGTCAATAACCTTGGCTATCTAAAGCATAGTATTGGCTATCTCAATTAACAACTTCGGCTATATTGATAAGTAATTCATTATTACATCTACAATAAGCTTCAACATCAATTATATTACGTAGAATACTAACATAACTTATATGATTATGATTACGTATGGTATTATGACTACTGATGCTACCACTGGTACTATGACTTCTGATGCTGTCACTACTGCTACTACCACTGGTACTATGACTTCTGATGCTGTCACTACTGCTACTACCACTGGTACTATGACTTCTGATGCTGTCACTACTGCTACTACCACTGGTACTATGACTTCTGATGCTGTCACTACTGGTACTATGACTTCTGATGCTGTCACTACTGCTACTACCACTGGTACTATGACTTCTGATGCTGTCACTACTGCTACTACCACTGGTACTATGACTTCTGATGCTGTCACTACTGCTACTACCACTGGTACTATGACTTCTGATGCTGTCACTACTGCTACTACTACTGGTACTATGACTTCTGATGCTGTCACTACTGCTACTACCACTGGTACTATGACTTCTGATGCTGTCACTACTGCTACTACCACTGGTACTATGACTTCTGATGCTGTCACTACTGCTACTACTACTGGTACTATGACTTCTGATGCTGTCACTACTGCTACTACCACTGGTACTATGACTTCTGATGCTGTCACTACTGCTACTACTACTGGTACTATGACTTCTGATGCTGTCACTACTGCTACTACTACTGGTACTATGACTTCTGATGCTGTCACTACTGCTACTACCACTGGTACTATGACTTCTGATGCTGTCACTACTGCTACTACCACTGGTACTATGACTTCTGATGCTGTCACTACTGCTACTACCACTGGTACTATAACTTCTGATGCTGTCACTACTGCTACTACCACTGGTACTATGACTTCTGATGCTGTCACTACTGCTACTACCACTGGTACTATGACTTCTGATGCTGTCACTACTGCTACTACCACTGGTACTATGACTTCTGATGCTGTCACTACTGCTACTACTACTGGTACTATGACTTCTGATGCTGTCACTACTGCTACTACTACTGGTACTATGACTTCTGATGCTGTCACTACTGCTACTACTACTGGTACTATGACTTCTGATGCTGTCACTACTGCTACTACCACTGGTACTATGACTTCTGATGCTGTCACTACTGCTACTACCACTGGTACTATGACTTCTGATGCTGTCACTACTGCTACTACTACTGGTACTATGACTTCTGATGCTGTCACTACTGCTACTACCACTGGTACTATGACTTCTGATGCTGTCACTACTGCTACTACTACTGGTACTATGACTTCTGATGCTGTCACTACTGCTACTACCACTGGTACTATGACTTCTGATGCTGTCACTACTGGTACTACTACTAGTACTATGACTTCTGATGCTGTCACTACTGCTACTACCACTGGTACTATGACTTCTGATGCTGTCACTACTGGTACTACTACTGGTACTATGACTTCTGATGCTACTACTACTGATACTATGACTACTGATGTTATTACTGCTGGTACTAAGACTACTGATGCTATTACTACTGGTACTAAGACTACTGATGCTACTACTGCTGGTACTAAGATTACTGATGCTATTACTATTGTTACTACGACTACTGATGTTACTACTACTACGACTACTGATGCTACTACTACTACTACGACTACTGATGCTACTACTACTACTACTACGACTACTGATGCTACTACTATGACTACCGATGAATCTCAACACGGTTTTACAAACTTTTTTCACTAAGGTATTTGAGGAGGTAGATTATGGTAATGAATATGATATTGTGTATATGGACTTCAGTAAGGCTTTTGGCAGGGTCCCACATCAGAGACTACTGAGGAAAATTAAGGCACACGGAATAGGAGAATTTTTTTCCTGGATAGAGGCATGGCTGAGAGATAGGCAGCAGAGAATTTGCTTAAATGGGGAGAAATCACAGTGGGGCGTGTCACGAGCAGTGTTCTACAGGGGTCAGTGTTGGGCCCCTTGTTGTTCACAATTTACATAAACGACATAGATGAGGGAATAAATAGCGACATACGCAAGTTTGCCGATGACACCAAAATAGGCTGTCAAATTCATTCTGACGAGGACATTAGAAGGAGAACTGGCAGATGAAGTTTAATATAGACTAATGCAAAGTTCTAAATGTTGGACAGGGAAATAACCATGTCACATATAAACTAAATATTGTAGAAGTTAATATTACTTATTGCAAAAAAATGATTTAGGAGTTCTAGTTAGCAGTAATCTAAAACCAAGACAACAGTGCATAAGTGTTCGCAATAAAGCTAACAGAGTCCTTGGCTTCATATCAAGAAGCGCAAATAATAGAGTCCTCAGGTTGTTCTTCAACTCTATACATGTATATCCTTGGTTAGGCTTCATTTAGATTATGCTGCACAGTTTTGGTCACCGTATTACAAAATGGATATAAATGCATTGGAAAACGTACAAAGGAGGATGACAAAGTTGATCCCATGTATCAGAAATCTTTCCTATGAGGATAGACTGAGGGCCCTGAATCTGCACTCTCTAGAGAGGCGTAGAATTATGGGAGATATGCCTGAGGTGTATAAATGGAAAACAAAAATAAAGGAGATGTAAATATCGTACTAAAAATATATAGCCAAGACAGGACTCGCAGCAATGGTTTCAAGCTGGAAAAAATCAGATTCAGGAAGGATATAGGAAAGCACTGGTTTGGTAATAGAGTTGTGGATGAGTGGAACAAACTCCCGAGTACCGTCATAGAAGCTAAAACGCTAAAGCCACTGACCGAACCTGACTAGGTTCGGCCAGTGGCTTAAGCCAGTAGCTGACTTGGACCTGCCTCGAATGGACCAGTAGGCCTACTGCAGTGTTCCTTCTTACGTTCTTACTACGACTACTTCTACTACAACTACTGATGTTACTGCTACTACTACTGGCACTATGACACTACTGATGCTACATCGTAACTTCCAGGTCTCACACATACAGTTTCCGCTCTATGGAATGATTTGAGTTTGTCCTGTACTCCGCTAGTCTTTGTTTCCTCCGTTCACTCATTCACTATACCAGCCTCTGACTTCCCTCTGTTTAGCAGAACTCTCTGAGATCTCTTTAAGAAGTTGAATATTCACCTGCCCACTTTACCAGTTATTCCCTTTGCACGCATTTTGTGCGCAATTTGTGCGGAATTTTAAAGGGATTAATCTTGAGACTAGTTTTTATTTAAAGTATGATTGTGACTGATTATAACATGCAACAAAAACCATGGACTTACAAAGAGCTATGTTTACCTATGAATGATCATCTGAGGAATGCTGAATACAGTAATATTTGAGTTGTGTGTTATTCTGTGTTGTATAATATTTTGTATTTGCTTAAACTGTCCTGTATATTGTGGAATATAGTTTATTGACTGACTGCTGATACTAGTGGGAACATAACAGAGGGGGGGGGGCGCTGCGGTTTACCTGGAGTTTACCTGGGGAAGATTTCGGGGATCAATGCCCCCGCGGCCCGGTCTGAGACCAGGCGGTAGTTCTACACACCATACAATTCCCCATTAATATATTTGTCAAACCTGTTATTAAAGCAGGTTGTTCCATTCATCATTTCTATATCTAAAATCATCCAATTTGAAGTTTTCTGTCAACTACCTTACGTCATTATTCCCTAATCTATTTCGTTTGATTAGACTGCGAACAAGAGGAGGCCCAATACTAATTCCTGAAGGAAGCCACTCGTAATGAATCGCTATTTTGAGTACTTCCCATTTATACAAAAATACTGTAACCTACCTATTACGCTACTTTCTCCGCCAGTCTCCCGTGTGGAACTTTATCACAGGCTTTACTGAAGTTTATGTAAATATTATTAATTTTTGTTATACTCCCTTGCTTTAAAGTACTTTCGTGAAAAAATTAGTAAGTCTGCAGAGTAAGAACCATCCTTTGTGAAACCGTGTTCAGGCTCACTGGTCAAGTTGTGCTTTTCAAGACGATTTTAAACTGCATATGTAATTAATGGATCAAATAATTTTCTACTAATCAGGTCAACCTGACTGGTTGATTACCGGAAGCCAAGAACCAATGGTCCACTTTGTAAACAGGCATCATGTCAGTCATCGTCCATACCCCTGGACATGAATCCTCTTGTTAGGTAAAAGGACACAAGTGCAACTAATGTGACATTTTATTGTGGCAACGTTTCGCTCTCAAGGAGCTTTATCAAGCCTTTTACCTAACATACTGTCGGTAATTCTACCAACATTAATACGAATCCTCTTTTTCAGACATTTATTAGACAAGGTATTGGTTCGATAAGTTCACTTTGTGAACCCTTGGGCAGAGTTCGTCATGGCCCGATGACCTTTCCAGCAACAGCGTGAGGTCAATTCACAACAGCGGACAGATGATCGACCCTCCACTGTTCCTCGAACTGAACCACAAAGTTTCACCGCTACATAAAATACATCTGAATCACAAAGGTTCGCTACTACATAAAATGCAACTGAACCACAAAGGTTCACTGCTACATAAGGATATAAGAAAAAGGAACACTGCAGCAGGCCTACTAGCCCATGCGAGGCAGGTCCAAGTCTCCTACTTATTGAACCATAATCCCTCTACTTATATGAGACCCACAACACTAGCGACCATAAACCTGCAAAAATATTTTGTTGTAATACTGTTGGCAGAATTACCGACAATATGTTAAAGGGTCACAAGTACAAGTAATGCGACAGGTCACATTAGTTACACATGTAACCTATTACCTAACTATTGTCACATTAGTTACTAAGGACACGTTTCGCCCACCGGGGTCTTTATTAAAGTTGATGATGGACGAAACGTTTCAATAAACCGCCCACTGTATCGTATCAGCATACCTGTCGGTATATTCTACCATTGAGAGAATAATGTGGTACACAATCAGCGTTCACTGGGAGCTGACAACTTTAAGTCGTCTCTAATAATGCAGGAGGCAAACACGGCCAGTTCTTGGTTTTTCTTGCCTGGCTCTGGTTAAAGAGCGATAGCACGTCTGTTGGTCAGTGATAACACACAATTATCAAGAGTCGTGATTACCTCTATCCCAGGAATTTCACGGTCTGCTGAGTCTCCAAGACGGGTTCATGAGAGAACAAGGTAATGAGAGAGAGAGAGAGAGAGAGAGAGAGAGAGAGAGAGAGAGAGAGAGAGAGAGAGAGAGAGAGAGAGAGAGAGAGAGAGAGAGAGAGAGAGAGAGAGAGAGAGAGGGAGCACTTCATTTAGCTCATCCCTGCAAGTTATCTGTCTTTAACATCGAACTATGCCCTCTTGTACTCGCTTCCAGCCTTCTGTGCCCTCTTGTACTCGTTTCCACCCTCCCGAAATCTTTCCCTATACATCCTTTCAAGTGTTCTGAGTATCCTGTACATCATCACTCTTATATCACCACCGGGTTCAGATCTGTTACCCTTTGTAGCTCTTCTTTATAGCCGAATCCAGTCTCCTGTCCCTGACACGTTAAGAACGTGTATTGAAAATCTGTAGCCTACTACTACTACTTTGGGTCCCCCAGTCATTACTGTTCCTAACATACAGTCATCTTCGAAATTCCACTGGTTCTAATTAACAATGGCACTCCTTACACTTTCCTGTTTCTTCTATCTTTCCTCGGAGAGAGAAAGCCTGGTTGCAATAGTCTCTGTCTTGCCAGTACGGAGGATCGAGCTTCCACTGCTCACCGCTGATTAAACCACAGATTTAGCGTTTCAATATAATAATAATATATCTTTTTAGTAATTGGCACCATCCTGGGAATACTGTATTTGCTATTATAGTTTTTCTCCATGATGGATATTACCGGGAGTTTACCTGGAGAGAGTTCCGGGGGTCAACGCCCCCACGGCCCAGTCTGTGACCAGGCCTCCTGGTGGATCAGAGCCTGTTCAACCAGGCTGTTGCTGCTGGCTGCACGCAAACCAACGTACGAGCCACAGCCCGGCTGGTCAGGAACCGACTTTAGGTGCTTGTCCAGTGCCAGCTTGAAGACTGCCAGGGGTCTGTTGGTAATCCCCCTTATGTATGCTGGGAGGCAGTTGAACAGTCTCGGGGCCCTGACACTTATTGTATGGTCTCTTAACGTGCTAGTGACATCCCTGCTTTTCATTGGGGGGATGTTGCATCGTCTGCCAAGTCTTTTGCTTTCGTAGTGAGTGATTTTCGTGTGCAAGTTCGGTACTAGTCCCTCTAGGATTTTCCAGGTGTATATAATCATGTATCTCTCCCGCCTGCGTTCCAGGGAATACAGGTTTAGGAACCTCAAGCGCTCCCAGTAATTGAGGTGTTTTATCTCCGTTATGCGCGCCGTGAAGGTTCTCTGTACATTTTCTAGGTCAGCAATTTCACCTGCCTTGAAAGGTGCTGTTAGTGTGCAGCAATATTCCAGCCTAGATAGAACAAGTGACCTGAAGAGTGTCATCATGGGCTTGGCCTCCCTAGTTTTGAAGGTTCTCATTATCCATCCTGTCATTTTTCTAGCAGATGCGATTGATACAATGTTATGGTCCTTGAAGGTGAGATCTAACTTTTGTTTGATATTCCATCTGCAACTGTGTATCATTCTTTGAGCTTTATCTCACTATCATCCGACTGTGATATTCTCTCCTTGTCCATTGTTCTTGGTCGGGAGAAAAGGAAAAAGACTCAAGTCGAGTAATGGGGGAGATTGTTGTAGCAGATGGTGTGTTTGTAGTTAGATGGGGAAAGGGGGGGGGGTTAGGTCAGGTTTTGGTAATAGGTGAGAAGAGGGGGAAGGAGAGGGTGTGCAAATGTATGTGTGGGAGGGGGAGAAGAACCCATGAGGGGTGGGGGTCTAGGTCGTGAGGTCGTGACTACATGGTACAAGGGCTGACCAGGAGTTACCTGTTAGGCGCTTGGCCTTAACGACCTCCAGAAAATGAAGGTGTGTTTATCGTGACCCACCTGTGGAGGTGAGGATGAGTAGTGAAGGTGAGGAAAGAATGAAGGGGAAATGAGTAAAAGATGATGATTAAAGCGGAGTGAAGGGGTGAGATGACAATGAGACATCAGTAAGAGACATGTGATAATAAACACTGTTGTGGTCTTTGAATGTGAGATCATTTTTTTCAATCTCTACCAGCAGATATGAGAAATGTTGCTGGAGCCAGAGTTTTAAGGACTTCAAGAATAAACTGGATGGACTTCAGTAAGGCTTTTGACAGGGTCCCACATCAGAGACTATTGAGGAAAATTAAAGCACATGGAATAGGAGGAGAAATTTTTTCCTGGATAGAGGCATGGTTGACAAATAGGCAGCAGAGAGTTTGCATAAATGGGGAGAAATCAGAGTGGGGAAGTGTCACGAGCGGTGTTCCACAGGGGTCAGTGTTGGGCCCCCTGCTGTTCACAATCTACATAAACGACATAGATGAGGGCATAAAGAGCGACATCGGCAAGTTTGCCGATGACACCAAAATAGGCCGTCGAATTCATTCTGACGAGGACATTCGAGCACTCCAGGAAGATTTGAATAGACTGATGCAGTGGTCGGAGAAGTGGCAGATGCAGTTTAATATAGACAAATGCAAAGTTCTAAATGTTGGACAGGACAATAACCATGCCACATATAAACTAAATAATGTAGATCTTAATATTACGGATTGCGAAAAAGATTTAGGAGTTCTGGTTAGCAGTGATCTGAAACCAAGACAACAGTGCATAAGTGTTCGCAATAAAGCTAATAGAATCCTTGGCTTCATATCAAGAAGCATAAATAATAGGAGTCCTCAGGTTGTTCTTCAACTCTATACATCCTTGGTTAGGCCTCATTTAGATTATGCTGCACAGTTTTGGTCACCTTATTACAGAATGGATATAAATTCTCTGGAAAATGTACAAAGGAGGATGACAAAGTTGATCCCATGTATCAGAAACCTTCCCTATGAGGATAGACTAAGGGCCCTGAATCTGCACTCTCTAGAAAGACGTAGAATTAGGGGGGATATGATTGAGGTGTATAAATGGAAGACAGGAATAAATAAAGGGGATGTAAATAGTGTGCTGAAAATATCTAGCCTAGACAGGACTCGCAGCAATGGTTTTAAGTTGGAAAAATTCAGATTCAGGAAGGATATAGGAAAGTACTGGTTTGGTAATAGAGTTGTGGATGAGTGGAACAAACTCCCAAGTACAGTTATAGAGGCCAGAACGTTGTGTAGCTTTAAAAATAGGTTGGATAAATACATGAGTGGATGTGGGTGGGTGTGAGTTAGACCTGATAGCTTGTGCTACCAGGTCGGTTGCCGTGTTCCTCCCTTAAGTCAATGTGACCTGACCTGACTAGGTTGGGTGCATTGGCTTAAGCCGGTAGGAGACTTGGACCTGCCTCGCATGGGCCAGTAGGCCTTCTGCAGTGTTCCTTCGTTCTTATGTTCTTATGTTCTTATGATAAGTGGGTCGGCAGGCCGCCAACAGCAACAGCTTGGTCTGCCAGGCAACCAACAGGAAGGCCTGGCCAAGGACAGGGCCGCCGGATAAAGAATACTCACGAAACAGGTTACAGGTTACAGGTTACAGGTAGATCACAAATAAAATCTGGAGAGGATGATGGCGTGCCATAATTTGTCTCTATGTGGGATATGAGAGAGAGAGAGAATCAGGGAAAAGTACAGTGCCTTGAAGAACAACTCTTCACTGTGGCAACCTCGGGATTCACTGTGTTCACTGTTGTTCCTTGGGTTCTACTTTACTTCTAAAGCCTCAGTTCTGATAAGTAAGTTTATTCAGCTACAGGTACACATAAATACAATTACATAAATTATCATACATAGCAGCATATGTGTAGATAACCCAGGATAATCCAAGAAAGTCAGACAAAGTGATTATCAAATGGTATACAATACCGACAGGTATTGTATACCATTTGGGTATGGACTGATTACATCGTCTTCACATCTCTACTGCTCCCGCCTACTTTCTGTACTCGACTGAAGAAGCCTACTGTGTAGGCGAAACTTTTCGGAATAAAGTTGCCTAAATGTTGCCTATGTGTCTTATCTACCAAAGTCAGACAAACTTATGTTATAGCTGTGTTTCTGGGAAAAATCTAAACATTACTTATTGAGAAGAACTCTGGAGTAAAAGGAAGAAGCAAGACAGGAAGAAGAATGAAGGGAAGTGGAATAAATAGGAGTGAACGGAAGGGAGGTTAGATTGAAAAGGAATAAAACATGAGAAGGGAGGGGAAGCTACAAGTCACGACTCTCTCTCCCTGTGTGTGTGTGTGTGTGTGTGTGTGTGTGTGTGTGTGTGTGTGTGTGTGTGTGTGTGTGTGTACACGTGTGTGTGTGGGGGGGGGAGGGGTGCTGAGTGCAGCAAGGCTAAACTTTCTAACCTGACTGGCAAGTTAAGGGTGAAGTGACTCATACGCTCATACCCTTCCGTCACACAACACTTAACACCTTCCGTCACTCACACAACACTTACGCAACACTTAACACCTTCCGTCACTCACACAACACTTACGCAACACTTAACACCTTCCGTCACTCACACAACACTTACGCAACACTTAACACCTCCCGTCACTCACACAACACTTACGCAACACTTAACACCTCCCGTCACTCACACAACACTTACGCAACACTTAACACCTTCCGTCACTCACACAACACTTACGCAACACTTAACACCTTCCGTCACTCACACAACACTTACGTAACACTTAACACCTCCCGTCACTCACACAACACTTACGCAACACTTAACACCTCCCGTCACTCACACAACACTTACGCAACACTTAACACCTCCCGTCACTCACACAACACTTAACACCTTCCGTCACTCACACAACACTTACGCAACACTTAACACCTTCCGTCACTCACACAACACTTACGTAACACTTAACACCTCCCGTCACTCACACAACACTTACGCAACACTTAACACCTCCCGTCACTCACACAACACTTAACACCTCCCGTCACTCACACAACACTTACGCAACACTTAACACCTCCCGTCACTCACACAACACTTACGCCGTCACTCACACAACACTTACGCAACACTTAACACCTTCCGTCACTCACACAACACTTACGCAACACTTAACACCTTCCGTCACTCACACAACACTCAACACCTTCCGTCACTCACACAACACTTACGCAACACTTAACACCTTCCGTCACTCACACAACACTTATGCAATTTTCAAAACTTGAGCCAAAATTATAGACTTATTGCCTCATTCCAGGTACCTGCTGCCATCATTCCAGGTACCTGCTGCCATCATTCCAGGTACCTGCTGCCATCATTCCAGGTACCTGCTGCCATCATTCCAGGTACCTGCTGCCATCATTCCAGGTACCTGCTGCCATCATTCCAGGTACCTGCTGCCATCATTCCAGGTACCTGCTGCCATCATTCCAGGTACCTGCTGCCATCATTCCAGGTACCTGCTGCCATCATTCCAGGTATCTGCTGCCATCATTCCAGGTACCTGCTGCCATCATTCCAGGTACCTGTTACCATTACTACAGGTACCTGCTCCCATCATTCCAGGTACCTGCTACCATTATTATAGGTACCTGCTGCCATCATTCCAGATACCTGCTGCCATAATTCCAGGTACCTGCTACCATTACTACAGGTACCTGCTGCCATAATTCCAGGTACCTGCTACCATTACTACAGGTACCTGCTGCCATAATTCCAGGTACCTGCTACCATTACTACAGGTACCTGCTGCCATTTTTCCAGGTACCTGCTGCCATTATTACAGGTAGCTGCTGCCATTATTACAGGTAGCTGCTACCATTATTCCATGTACCTGCTGCCATTATTACAGGTACCTGCTGCCATTATTACAGGTAGCTGCTACCATTATTACAGGTACCTTCTGCCATTATTACATGTACTTGCTGCCATTATTCCATGTACCTGCTGCCATTATTACAGGTACCTGCTGCCATTATTACAGGTAGCTGCTGCCATTATTACAGGTACCTCCTGCCATCATTCCCGGTACCTGCTGCCATTATTACAGGTACCTGCTACCATTATTCCAGGTACCTGCTGCCATTATTCCAGGAGTTATAGTCAGTTTGGGATCGAGGAAGGGTGGACAGATTTTGATGGGAATTCCCAAAAGAGAAAACCCCAAACAAAAAGGACAAGTGCTGGCGATAAAAAAATGTTTAAAAAGAGAGAAGTGACGACTTTCGGTCCGATTTGGCATTGACAAATAACACCTTCCAATTTCCATCAAATTGCCCCCCACCCCTTCCGATTTTCCTGAGCCATTAAAACCCCTTTGTCCAAACCCCTAGGGCAGTAAAACCCGAGACAGCTGGGTCACCAACTTATGCCCTGGAACGAACAGGTAGAGAGGTCAGCCAGGTTTGAAAAGAGACCCTCTCTGACCTCCTTGTCTTCACTGAACTTTGCATTTCTTAATGCAAAGGAAATTAAATCGTCATCGATCAAACAAATTCCCACAAAATGAGCGAAAACCAAGTCAAAGACCTGGGGGGCTGTCGGAGGATTACCTTAAAGGACATAAATTAAACCATACCTCCGGGGGGAAAAACTGCGGCAAAATCCCCAAATGGGTTTGGGGCAGAAGAAGCTACCACAAATTTATAATAGATATTTCTAAAAAAATTAAAAAAGGCACCTTTCCAAAATTTTAAAACTTAAAAATTTCCATAGGCTAAAACTTGCTAACCCCTTCACTTTTCAAATAAAAGAAATGGGATGCAATTTTTTATTTGGGGAATTAAAAAAAATAATTTCCCGTTTGTTAAAATTTTTTGGTAAAAAATTTTTTAAGGGGTAATTTTAAATAAAAGGCTTTTAAAAATTTAAAAGTTTATTCGGGGGGGTCAATTATTTTTCCCATTTAAAAAATTTTTAAAAAAGGGAGAAATTGTGTAAAAATTAAAAAGGGGGAAAGGAAGTCTTTCCCATTTTTTTTAATTAAAAAAATTAATAAAATTTTAAAATATATTTCCCATAGGAAAATTGCACAGGGCCCCTTTTTTGGAAAAATGAATTTTTTGGTTTTCCAAAAGTGGCCGTGACGCTTTTGGGGCAGGGGTTCCTTCCAACCCTATTTAAAAAACCCAGGGATGAATCTAGTCACCATGGAAAAAGAGGGGCGGAGTTTTGACTTGGCCCCGGGGTTCAACCCGCCTATTTTATTTCACCCGGTATTAGACCCCGAAAATTTGACAAGGGATTGACCAGAGTTCTCACCCCGTTATAAATTGGGGCAAAACGAAAGGGTCAAAAAGGTCCGGGTTAACTTTCCCCCTTTGTAAAAAAACCCCTTGATTTTCTTATTTTAATGGTCTTCAGGGACCATTTTAAACCCATAGGGGGCAACCGGCCGGGGTTTTTATTTGGAACCTACGGGGACCAAACATTGTATAAACGCATTGCTAAAAAAATGACGGTGGATAAAGAACCTTAAAAACTGGGGAAAAGCCCATGATAACCTTGGGTCCTTGTTCTATCTGGGCGGGAATATTGCTGCCCCAAACACCCCTTTAAAGGCTAAAATTGTTGACCTGAAAATGAAAACCCTTCACCCCCATAACGGAGATAAAACCCAACGGGGCTTGGGTTCCAAAAACCATTCCTGGGCGGGGGGAGAATCATGATTTTTCCCCGGAAAATCCTGGGGGACAAAATGGAATTTACACAAAATCTCCCCGGTGCGCAGAGATGCACCATCCCCCAATGAAAAGCAGGTGCACAACGTTAAGAACCATAAGTGTCGGGGCCGGACTGTTCAACTGCCCCCCAGCAACATGGGGATTCCAAACCCCCCTGGCAGTTTTCGCTGGCACTGACAAGCCCCAAAGCTTTCCCTACCAGCCGGGCTGTGGCTCCTTTGGGTTTTTGGGTGCAAAAGAAAACAGCCGTTGATCGGCCTGCCCACCAAGGCCTCCCACAGACCGGGCCCGGGGCACCCCGGCCTCTCTAGGTAAACCCAGGTAAATAGGGGGGGCAGATCCCCCCCGGCCCACAAAGGGCGTTTTTTTTAAAAAAATAAACGACACAAAAGGACAGACGCTTTTCCCCGGTCCGACGAAATTCCAAAGCCCCCGTGGTTTTTTGCCGTCCCGCACCTATAACCTCACCCAAAATTTTTACCGTTAAATGTTAACATGAATTTAAAAATGTTTATCATTTTTTTTTCCCAAATGTCATTTTTCCCCCTCAAAAGTGATCACTTTGTGTTTCCAAAGTGAAATCCACATAGAACACAAAAACCCACATTTGTTTTCCCAAAACATATGTATGAAAAAGATACATTTTCAGCTTTGCACATTACAAACCACACACACCCCCACAGGGAAGAGAGGACCGGCTCACAAGAGGCCAGGAGCGGGCAAACCCCTCCCACAAAAAGGTAAAAGGTGAGTCACCACACACCACACACACACAAAACACACAGGGAACTGGGGGTTTAAAAAAGGATAACAATGGAGAATAACATGACGTTCAATTGTGATCATTTCCAGTTACTTAGACATGGAAAGAATGAAGAGCTCAAATGAGACACTAAATACAAAGTCCAAAATCATCAAACAAAGGGAAAGGAACACGTGAAAGACCTGGGGGTAATTATTTAGGCTCATATTTCTTTTAAATACAATAAGGCAAACACCACCAACGGGGAAAAAATGGGTGAATAATTAAAACACGGAAATACGCCTGATTCCTTTCTGTCCTCTATGATTTCCCGAGTTTTTTACCAGACCCGGGCTTTGGGGGGTTTGCGGTGTTTCCCTGATGGCCGTTGCCTGGGGGCTGACCCACATATCCATCAAAACCTGATTGATCTGGCACCTGGGGAAAGGGGAAGCCCAGATTCCCCCTTTGGAACTAAAAAACTTATCCCAGTGGTTCTGATATCTTCTGGAGGAGGGAAAGTTTGATTCACGTTTTGATATAATTTTCTTTAATTTTTCCACGGGCCCTTGCCCCAGTGAGTTTTTTTTGCACCCTCTTATGTCTCACGGGTTGTTAAAGTGTGTAGATTTGGGACCTCCCCAAAAATATTTTCCCAGGTTTTAATTCCCATTATATCTCCCCCATTCGGGGAATACATATTTAGACAAGAGTTCACAGAAATTTAAGTGTTTACGGGGTCTTAAATCAAAGATTTTTGTATCTCTTGGTCTGATATTTTTCCCTGAACGGGGCAATAAAAACCAAACGAGTACGGGACTGAAAGGTTACCGGGCCCTTTTCCCTTTGTTTGAAAGTTCTTTTATCCACCCTGTAATCTTCCTTTTGGGTGTGCCTTGGTCTTTTGCCCTTTAAAAGGGGGTTTAAATAATCACATTTTATTCGTTCTTTTGAGTTTCCTTGAGTTTGTATACCGGGACACAAATCAAATCATTTGGGCCTTTTTTAGGTATTGATTAGGTGCCCCCCCCAAAGGAGGAGATATCAATTTTGTCATTTGGCCTCCCAAAAACAATTTTTAAATTTAACCCCTCAAGTCCTAACGGTACCCCTGATAAAAAAAAGGAACAAAAAAACCACACAAACGCACACAACAAGAAAAAACAACAAAAAACCCAGGGGCCAAAAACCCCACAACACAACCCAACACCAACACCCAAAAAAAACCCAAACACAAACCAAAAAACAAAAACCACAAAACAAAACACACACACAACGCAAACACCAAACAAACAACGAAACAACACACACACCACACACACACACACACACACACACACACAACACACACACACACACACACACCACACACACCACACACACACACACACACACACAACACCACACACACACACACACACAACACACCACACCACAAACAACACACCACACACACACAAAAAACAAAAAACACACACACCACACACACACACACACACACACACAACACCCACACAAGGGGAGCCGTGTAAGGGGGCAAACAAACAAGCACACCGGGGCGGGGGATCATCAGGCTCCCGAAAAAAGCCTAACAAAATTTGATTTTGGGGCCCGGCACGAGAAAGGGCGTTTTTGCCGCCGGGAACACTTACTCTGGTTTTTTTTTTGTGCCTGCACTGATGATGTCCTGGGTGTTTCTGATGTCGCGGTTTTTGATGTCTCCTCATTTGATGTTGCTGCTGTTGGTGCTACTGATCTTTGGGGATGAGTTTCTGCTGTTGTTGTTTTTCTGTCACTGCTGATGTTCCATGCCCGCAAGTTTCGCGTTGGGGTTTGGGCCCCAGATAACGATTTTAACCACAATGAGCACACCCAGGATGGCAAGCAGGCTGGCACGCAAACACGCTGGCACGCAAGCAGGCTGGCACGCCGGGCTGGTATGCGCAGGTTTTTCAGGGCCAAGCAGGACGCCGAAGGCAACACGCAACCAAACCACCAGGCCATCAGGGCCAGCAATGCAGGAATCGATCTTTAGATAACAAATGCAACGAAAAGGGCCCATTTTATTTATTTCAATCAAATTTTCCCCGTAAATTTAATGAAAATATATCCCGGAAACGTGGCTACTGGGCAAAAAATTAACATCAGTGGGTCAAGACCCAAAAAGAAGAGAAAACAGGGAGATCAAAAAGAAGTAATCGTGGTAAAAACCCCAACAAGAAAAGTTTCATCTGGTACAAAACTTCAACAAGAAGAGTTAAATCAGGGTACAAACCCAACAAGGAAAAAACAAGGTAAAAACAACAAGAAGAGTTAACATCAGTGGTACAAGACCTCAACAAGAAGAGTTAACATCAGTGGTACAAGACTTCAACAAGAAAAGGAAATCAGTGGAAGCCTCAACAAAAAAAGTTAAAACAGTGGTCGGACTTCAAAAAAGAGTTAAATCGTTAGAGATTTAACAAGAAGAGAAAATCAGTGGACCTCAAAAAGAAGGTTAACACGGGGAATAGACTTCAACAAGAAAGAACATCAGTGGTGAGACTTCCGAAGAGAAAATCATGGTACGAACTTAACAAAAAGAGTTAACATCAGTGGTAGGGGGAATTCAACAAGAAGAGAACATCAGTGGTCGAGTTAAAAAGGAAAAAAAACAGTGGTAAAAACCTCAAAAAGAAGAGAAACGGGGAAGGACTTCAAAAAGAAAGTTAAACAGTGGGACAAGACCCCCCAAGAAGGAACATCAGGGAGAGACTTCAAAAAGAAGAGAAATCATTTTTTGAGACTTAACAAGAAAAGTTAACCCTCAGTGGTACGAGACTTCAACAAGAAGAGTTAACATCAGTGGTACGAGACTTCAACAAGAAGAGTTAACATCAGTGGTACGAGACTTCAACAAGAAGAGTTAACATCAGTGGTACGAGACTTCAACAAGAAGAGTTAACATCAGTGGTACGAGACTTCAACAAGAAGAGTTAACATCAGTGGTACGAGACTTCAACAAGAAGAGTTAACATCAGTGGTACGAGACTTCAACAAGAAGAGTTAACATCAGTTTTGGGCTTTAAAAGAAAACATCAGTGTTTTAGATTTAACAAAAAAGAACATCGGAATGAGACCAAAAAAGAAAAGTTAACATCATGGTAGGGACTTCAACAAAAAGAGTTAAATCATTTACGGGTTCCCCAAAAAGAGTTAACATCGTGGTGAAACCCAACAAGAAATTAACATCAGTGGGACGAGACTTCAAAGAAGAAAATCAGTGGCAAAAACTTTAACAAAAAGGTTTTAAAATCAGGGTGAATCTAAAAAGAGAAAATCAGTGGTTGAAACTTCAACAAGAAGATTAACATCAGTGGTAAGGACTTCAAAAGAAGAGTTAAAAAGTGGAAAAACTAAAAGAAGAAACATCATGGGGGAAAATTAACCTGCTACCAGAAGATATCAGAAATATTGCTGGAACAAGCATAAAGGCTTTTTAAGAGGAAGCTTGACCACTGCCTCCACCAAGTACCAGATCAACCAGGTTGTGATATTGATTTGGGTCATGGACCCCAAAAAATAGTTTTGGGGAACTGGTGGAACAGAAAATTTTGCCCCGGGGCAGGGAGGGGGAAAAAATCGAAACAAGTCACAGCTCAAGGTGCCCTTTCAAAAAACAAAAGGTTACTTGGCATCAAACATCTTACTTTCTATGTGACGTAAGGGTAATCAAAACCAAACGTTTGCATTTTTTTTCAAATCCTATTTTCCGTATTTTAATTTAAAATATTTGGGGAAGGTTACGTAAATTTGTTAAGGAGCTTATATAACCCTAAATAACTGTAAAAAAAGGTTTGGGAAATTAAAACTAGTCGGGGCCCGGAAAACGATCAAAGGCAAAACTTATGGTAGAATGGCAAGAATCCAAGAGAGAAAGAGGTGAAGAAAATATTTTTTGTTTGAACTGGGAATTTCCCGAAATTTTCCCCAAAGGTACTCCCTTTTTTGGGGGCCCCCTCCCCAAAAAACTGGTTTAGAAAGAATTATAAGAGGCAGCAATGGTACCATCACTGTCATTATGAATTATAAGAGGCAGCAATGGTACCATCACTGTCATTATGAATTATAAAAAGGCGCAATGGTCCATCACCCCTATGAAAATTTTAAAAGGGGAAAGGCCCCAATGGTTTAAACCCAAACCCTCACTTTTTAGAATTATAAAGGGGGCCCAAAGGACCATCCGTCATTATGAAATTTTAAAGAGGCAGCAATGGGAAATCCTGTCATTATGAATTATGAAGGGCAAGGCCCAAATTTAAAAAAAAAGGGCAACAATCATCATTATGAATTATAAGAGGGAAAATTAATGGTTTAAACCAATCCACTTATTATAATTATAAAAGGTACCCAATAGTTTTCCGAAAGGGCCCCCACCAAAAAAAACAAACCAGTCTTAAAATTTTTCACCACCTGTCGGCTGATGCCATTGTTCATCCATTAGCTGGAGTTATTTGACAGGGTAACAGAAACACAGGAGAGAAATAAAGAGTAATGGATGGACTACAAAAAAAAGGATAAAAACATTCGACACTGTACAACACAAAAGATAAACACACTCGACAGTGAGCCAACAAAATAGAAAAAAAACGACAAAACCACAGGGGGAAGAACACATTAGGAGGGGGCAGAGGGAATTCCAGGCGGCAGGACTGATACTTCTTGTGGAACATGTGAATGAAAGTCAAACAACACGTGTTATCAGTGTTTTGGGCGGAAATTGAGACTAAAATCAGAACAGGAAAAAACTTAAAGGTTATAATAACACCTGTTATAGTTGAAGAACTGTGAGACAAATGGCTACTATAATTAAACCAAGAGATTGCATCATTCAGGTAATTGGGGAGCATACCTGGAGTCTTATTTACCTGGAGTCTATTTCGTGGGTCACCGCCCCCCCCCCGGATCCGGTGCCAGACTAAGGACCAAGAAATACGTTGAACTTTGGAACTGAGGGAGGGAAAAAAGGGGGGTTTTTCAAAAAATACCCCCATGACGAGTAAGCCGGGCCCAAAACCCGACTGGTGAGTCCAAGAATACCTTTCAGGACCTTCAGCAAAGCCTCATTTACGACCAATATATACGAAACCGTCCCCATCAAAAGTGGAAAACCAGGGAATCCCACCCTGAAAACCCCGCACAGGTAAGAATAAAAAGCAAAAAAATTTGGGAACAGAAGGGGCATAAACCCAAAAAAAGCGAAAAAAGAAAAGAACAGCGGGGTAGTGGCCACGGGGTACCCCCATCTTCCCACCACCGCCAACACCCACCACCCCACCACTAGCCTATCTAATCACCATCTGCAGCTGGTGCAACTGCACAAGGCACATCAGCTACCATTGTGTGCATGGTGGAAGACCTTCCAGCTCCCCCTCCCCATCTCTCCCCCGCCATCCACCCTTTCAGTGACATTCATCTGCCTCAACCACAACATTATCAACATGAACGTCTCCTGCCACACACTCCCCCCGTTTCCAAAAACTGTAACAGCATTACCCAAAATTACACAACATTGGTTAATCAAATGTTTAATAAAATTTATGATTTCTTTAGAGATTTCAAATATTATTTATCTTCCTTATCGACGTGTTTTCCGTTTTTTTAAATATTAATTTATTGTGCCAAAATTTCATATGATAATTTTGTCCCGGGTTGTTGGGTTATGTAGTTTAGGTTAGATTAGGAAACCTTTAGGTTATTTAATTTGGTTAGATTAATAAACCAGCTCATTTAACAAAACTAAACAAAAATAGCCGTTATACGTCAGACAAACAAAATGGCCGAGGGGAAACAAGGGAAGGTTCAAAGAACAGAAGGGAAGGTTCCAACATGAAGGTTCATCACTGGTGTTGGGAGAACGCGCTGCCCACCAGCCTGAAAACGCACGTTCTAAAAACCTACACTTACCCTTAATCTGTTTTGCTTCTCGTCTTCAAAAAAATTTACATCTATACAGCAGTTCGTAAATCGTGCATAAAAAGCAAAGTAATGCATTCCCGAACTGGGAAAAGGTATGGTGAAAACGACAAATTTGGAAAAAAGACATTCGTACAGTTCACGATATTTATTAAAAAAGTTTTCCCCGGTGTCCTCTTTAGTGGACAAAATTAAAACAAAGTTGCACATGGAATTATCAAATGTGCAAAAGTTGGGATCTTTTTTGATGAAACGCCCCCCAACCGAGGCTTCCCCCTTTAAAAACAAAGCAGTAGTAATGAAAAAAGATGGTGTAATCGTCCATCAACCGGAAAGATTCCCCAGCCAAAACGAATCTCTCCAGGCTGGGGACCAACCTCAAATACTTTTTCCAACTTGATGCTGTTACATCATCTTATTTCATCATAATGCCCTTTTTTTTATGAAGAACCTAATTCGGGGAAAGCACAAAAAGATACCCAACTTTCACATATTTAAATCAACGTCATTTTTTGTAATTTTCAGTAGGGAAAAAAGAACCCCCGTTCGCACCCTTTTAAATGTCCTAAACCGCATATTGATCTCTCCCTTCCTGGAAATGCTGGCGGCTCAGTGAGATCGGATTACCGGGCCTGTTTCCAAATGTTTTTCCCCCCAGTCTGGTACTCGAAATTTTGCAGAGAACTCGAAGATCTTTTTTCCCTTCTTTGGGGCTCACCGAGGGGAAACAATTGAAAACTCTGAGGAAAAAATCTTGGAAACTCCCACGGGGGGAAAAATACTTGAAAACTCTACACAGAGGGGGGAAAAATGACGTAAACCCAAAAGGGGAAACATGCTTGAAAACTCACACAGAAATAAACGATTTTAAAAATTACGGAGAAAAAACCGAAAGGGTTTCACGGAAACTACTTTGTAAAACTCCCAGGAAATATGTAAAACTCACACAGAGGAAACAGACTGATAAAAAGCCTCACACAGAAAACATGAAAAGCAAAAGAGCAAAACATGACTTGAAAAAGCTCTACACAGAGCAAAACAAGGCTCGATAATGCTCTACGTAAAGCGAAACGGAATCTATAACAGAGATCTGCTGTAAAAAATACAATCTAGACTTGACACACCTACAGACCAACTTGGAAATTACTTTCGGATATGTTTTTTTACCTAATTCCCTTTTATGTCACCCTTTTCCCCTTGTTACCAAGACCTTCTTCCCCCACAATTTATGTTTTAAGTGGATTAATAAAGACACATAGCTAAGACTGACACATCTTAGACCTGACTAGCACCTACGTCTAACACCTACACCCGAGCGCCACCTTCACCTAAACATTACCTTCATATCACCTTCACCTGAACATTACCTTCATATCACCTTCACCTTCACGTCACCTTCACCTGAAAAACCCCTTTCCCAATCACCCCCCCCGAACATTACCTTCACGCCACCTTAAATTGAAAAAAACCCCCAACACCTTAAACCGCCTTTACCTTTATCATTTTCACCTGAGAACCCCCATATCCCCCTTCACCTGAAATTCCTTTCCATATCCCCCCACCTTGTCCCCTTTCACCTGAACTTTCCATATCCCCTTTCCCCCCCACCTGAAAAACCTTCCCCTGAACATTACCCCCCAAAACGTCACCTTCACCGGGAGTCACCTTCACCTGCCACACCCCCTTTACCAAGCATCATTTTTCCCAAATTTTTAACCAAAAAACAGAGAAAAATAAAAATTAGAAATGTGTGTATATCTGACTTGTTTTTGTTATTGTTGCTGCTCGAAGAAGAGAAAGAGAAGTAACAGTAGCAGAAAGAAGAGGGGGAGGAAGAAAAGGGGGGAGGGGGGTTTAATGGGCAAACAAGAGGGAAGGAAAAAAATGGAGGAACCAGGGAGGGTTGAAACGATTTCTTGTGGCTGTGTTGAAAAAACTTTGGGAATGATGGTGGTGAAGGTGGGGTGGTGGTTGATAGTTTTTTGGGGTATAGTGGGTGGTGGGGCGGAAATGATAGGGGGTGGAGAAAAAGTGACAGGGTGGTAGTTGTAGGGGTGGTTGGTCTCCCCGGGAAAGGAGGGGAGGGTTTCCCACCCCACCTTTGATAGCTACACGAGGGAAAAAAGCCGAAATTTTTCCCGTGATGTTCTTTTTTCCTTATGTGCCATCACGGGAGGGTTAACCAGAAAAGATGTAATAAAATTTGTGTCAGCCTGGGGAGACTTCAGTAAGGGGGATGAGGTTTATGGGTCATACTTTCCCCACTATGGGGTTTGGGGCCACACAGAACGGGAATTGTTTCACAAAAAATTTACAAAGACCATCCCCAAGGGCCCTTTTTTGGGGAATTTTAATACAGCAAAAAAATGATAAACTAAAACCTAATAAAACATATATATATATATATATATATATATATATATATATATATATATATATATATTTTTTGTGTGTGTGTGTGTGTGTGTGTGTATAAATTTATTGCAGTGACTCCACGACAACCATCCTCATTATTATTACTACTGCTACATTCATGGAAAAGTGCAGAACCAATATAGGGGGGGTGGGTCAGAGTCTAGTAACCAGTGTGACCATAACTAAAGCAAGAGAGATGGTTTTTCAAACCATTCATCATAATGGGGACAGTATTAGGCTACAGTGTATTACATTAATTTAGCAACTGTAAGTCAAATCGCTAAGCTTTTTCCTTTTAAAACAAAAAATTGACGCCAGTTAATTTTCCAAAGGGGGTGCTGGGGGTAGGTGGTGGTAAGAGGGAAGGGTGGGAAAAAAAGGGGGGGGATGGGAGGTAAGAGTTCTAGTCAATACAGTAGCAACCAGCGAAGCACCACACGCACCTCCCCCTAATTATAACCCTCCCCCCCAACACACACATCACGCTGTTTACTGCTCACGTGGACTGTAAACCATTTATACCACCAGGACAGCTTTAAAGGCCCTTTAATATTTTCCCCAAAAAAGATTAAAAGATATTCATAACAGGATGGAAAAAGTCAAAAACTAATCAACGTTCCTAACAGCCTAATGGAGTGGGGAAAATGAGGAGTGTAGAACCCAGGGAAAGGGGGGGAAAAGCATACATAAAGAACACTGATCCAAGATTCTACAACCTTTTACCAGATGATGTAAACAATACTGATAGCAGAGTAGTAAAA
The DNA here is from genome assembly GCF_038502225.1 of Cherax quadricarinatus. Taxonomy (NCBI): domain Eukaryota; kingdom Metazoa; phylum Arthropoda; class Malacostraca; order Decapoda; family Parastacidae; genus Cherax; species Cherax quadricarinatus. The sequence goes on from NC_091355.1 coordinate 7,056,546, forward strand.
AAAATATCAAGAATAAAGAGGGAAAAATTTTGTAGGAATTTGAGACTAAGTTAGCAATTTTTTTACACAAACAATTTTACCCCTCATATTTATGACATGTGAACGTACGTGATGCAGGTAGCAAGTACAGTTTAGGTGAAACACCTGTCAACAGTTTCAAGGGCTCTTCCACTCTCGCAACCTGGCTTTCAAATTGACCGTCCAGTCAACCAGGGTCTTCACGTTGGTTCCATATAAGCATCACAACCCGATTGATCCGGTCCTTCTTGCAAGAAAAATTATTCCTTCCGATTTTGAGGTTTTGATTAATGAGGTTAAAATTAAAAAGAATCGAAGACTAACCTAAAAGGATTCTTTTTAGGTATACAGAAGTAAAAATGGGACAAGATAGCCCACTAAAATTCCTCGGGTCAGCTTATGACAAATGATAAGGAAATGTGAGGGAAATTTTTTTTAAAATACTTTTCTCCGTTTTACAAGGAGGATACCAAAAATATTCCAGTAATGGATAAATTATGTAGAAAAACGATAAAAACTGTGTAATTAGGGTTTAAATGACATGGTCCTTAGGGCAAATAGGGGTAAATTAAACCTAACAAATCCCCAGGCCCTGATGAACTGTATGCAAATTTTAAAGGAAAAAGAGGAGCTTAGACACCCTTTTTAATCTTTCAAAATTCACACAAACTGGCATGGTGCCAGATAAGGTGGAAAAAGGAAAAAAGTGATACCCATTTTCAAAACAGGTGACAGGTCCTTTAGCTTCTGAAAATATAGACCAATAAATTTTAACCCCCAAGGGGGGAAAATTTTTGAATCAAAAATTTTAGGAGTTCAGCCAATTTGAAAAACATAAATTAATCAAAAGAATTTTCCCTGGTTTTACAAAGGGGTTCCCGCCTTTCAATTTTTTAACTTTTTTTACTAAATTTGAGGAGGGTGGGTCATGGAAATGAATATGATATTGTGTATATGGACTTTGGTTTTTTGAAGGGTCCCCCATCAGAGACTATTGAGGAAAATTAAAACCCCATGGAATAGGAAAAGGGGAAAATTTTTTTCCCGGAAAAGGGCATGGTTTACAAAAGGGAGAGAGGGGGTTTGGGGCAATAAAAAGGGGTGGCCCCCATTTGGGTTCTGCCAATCTACATAAACGACATAGTGAGGGCATAAAGAGGGCATCGGCAAGTTTGCCGATGACACCAAAAAAGGCCGTCGAATTTTATTTTGACGAGGGGAATTTTGAGCAATCCAGGAAGATTTGAAAGATTTATGGGAGTGGTTTGGGGAAGTGGCAGATGCAGTTTAATATAGACAAATGCAAAGTTCAAAATTTGGACGGGACAATAACCATGCCACATATAAACTATTGTAGATTTAATATTTGGTTGAAAAGATTTGGAGTTCGGGTTGCAGTAACTAAAACCAAGACAACAGGCATAAGTTTTCGCAAAAAAGTAAAAAAACCTTTTAATAAGAAGCATAAAATTAGAGTCCTCAGGTTGTTCTTCAACCTACACCCTTTGGTTATCATTGTTTCCCACAGTTTTTCCCCTTATTACAGAAGGGATATAAATTCTGGAAAATGTAAAAAGGAGGATGAAAAAGTTGACCCCTTTATAAAAAAAAGGGGAAGCAACCCCCCACCAAAGGAAAATTGGGGGAAAAGGATTGAGGGTATAAATAAAAGACGGGAATAAAAAAAGGGGATGTAAAAGTGTGCTAAAAAATTTTAGCCAGACAGGATCGCAGCAAGGGTTTTTGGGGTTTTGATTCAGGAAGGAAAAGGGAAAGTACTGGTTTGGTAATAGAGTTGTGGATGGTGAACAACCCCAAACCGTTATAGAGGCCAGAATTGTGTATTTTAAAAGGGTTGATAAATACAGGGATGTGGGTGGGTGGAGGACCGATACCCGGGCCACCAGGTCTTCCCTTGTTCCCCCCCGTAAATGACCTGACCGGGCTGGTTGGGTCTCTTTAACCCTAGAGACGGACCTGCCTCCAGGGCCAGTGGGCCTTCTCCATTTTCCTTCGTTCAGTTCATGTTCATGTTTTTTTCAATTTTCTGTAATATGTTGACGAGCTAACACGTTTTTCAAAACGTACCAAAGGTTTTACTTTCACTGGATTATTCTCCCCGTTTTTTTTTATCTTCATCCCAGGAAGATGTCTAACAGTGTGCGGGTTTGGGGGACCGGGTCCCGTATTTTTCATGAAAATAATAATAAATTTATTATACAATACATGTAAAAGGGTATACAGACCAGCTGACATCAAACATCCCACTATATAGAAAGTCCTTGTTATGCTGACATTTGACGAATTAGGCTTTTGTCCCGGATGCGACCCACCATGACTAAACCCAGGACTTTTTAAAAACTGATGGATGCGGGGACAGGGACAACAGGCCCCCGGGAAAACACGCCCCTAATGTTTCCAGCCCCCGGGCAGATCGAACCCGACCTCAGTGGGCTAATGCCTAGCGACTTTAGGGAAAAATTATCTTCTCTCTTCTTGCTCAAGAAAAACAAAAAAAGGGTGCTGTAAACAAAAAAATATTCAAATAGTGGCACCCCTTTGAAGCATCCCTGAGAGTCTGCAAAGGCAAACGGGGCGTGAAGGGATACAACTTTGCCCTCAACAGATTAGCAAATCTAAAAACAACAAAAAATCCTTCGAACACTTTACACCGCGTCTGTGAAAAACAAAGCCCAAACGGGGATCCCCCCTTTTATGAAACACTTTTAGATCGAGAAAATCCTGGGTTTGCAATTTTTTTTAAAGGATGAGGGGTTAGAGGGAAAAGTTTTTAAACTTTTGGTCTGAAGAAAGAGGATTGGAGGACATAGTTACGATGTACAACACTGAAAGAGCTTCATGGTAGACAGGGACATACTGATAGATGTGACAGATCCAGGAGGAAGGAACAAAGACTAAAGATAGACTAACATGAGAGACACGCACGGTAAAAGTATTTCCTTATTTTCAGGGTGGCAAAAAAGGAATGAAACCGATGAGGCTGTGCTGGCAAATTTCATACACAGTTTCAATAAGATACACGGCAAGGCCTGCAAGGCCAGGTCACATTAAATACAGATCAATGAAGCACAGGAGACAGGTTGCCTGCTGACAACATTGAGCACAACTTGCTGAGTGTACAGTGCAGGAGGGCTTATTTTTGCATTTTCCTTATCTGGCAGTTCTAAGAGTACAACAATCTCAACAGTCATTCAGGATCCTTTATAGAACATATGCCAAGCCCGTCTTGGAGTATTCAGCACCATCATGGAACCACGCTTGATAAAGCACGTTAATAAACTGGAGGATGTGCAAGTATGCAGCGAGACTTGTTCCAGAGCAAAGGGGTGTTCCAGAGCTTAGGAGTATATGAACTATGAGCGGAAACCAAAAGGCACTAAACTTATATCAAGAGGACAAACGAACCAGAGAAGACATGATATTACTTAAAATACTCAGAGGACTTGAGAGGGTAGACAGGGATAGACAGACGCGGGAAACAGGTATACAGGGAAACAGTTGGAAGTTAAAGACACAGTTGAATTTCAGGGATGCCAGGAAGTACTTCTTCAGTCTCAAGATGATCAAGTGAAATGACCAGGACGAAGAAGTGGTGCAGGCAAACACCATACAAAGATTTAAGAACAGGTACGACAGGGTCCACAAGGCTAAGAAGGGGTGAACATAAGAACAAAAGAAAGGATCACTGCAGCAGGCCTACTGGCCCATGCTTGGCAGTCGAAGTCACACCCGATCAAAAAGGAAGGGGGTAAAACTCGGCCCCTACAACCATATATAGCTAAGTACATATAAGTATGCACACAGTCTATTAAAAAAAAAACAGATCTTGTGATCTTTTACATATAACCTTGACCTTGTGGTCTGTCATCACTGACCTTGACCTTTCATCTAGATTTAACTCTGGGTCACTGAGGTCAAGACAAGTCATGATAAATTAATGTTACAGGAAATGTGAAAACCAAGGGTCACTTTGTCAGAGAGAGAGAGAGAGAGAGAGAGAGAGAGAGAGAGAGAGAGAGAGAGAGAGAGAGAGAGAGAGAGAGAGAGAGAGAGAGAAAGTCTCCATCTTCATTTACTAAGGCCAATAAACAAGAATTTTACTTTATTTGTAGATGAATGGTTCAGAGAACCGACATGTTGATAAATTAGACACATATGCAACTCTTGGGTATCTTTATTGAGGAAACGTTTCGCCACACAGTGGCTTCATCAGTCCATACAAAGGGGAATCTTGAAGAACAGGAGGAGAATGAGGTAATCAGTCCCTCAGCCTTGAGTCGATACGGCCAGTCCATCAATCTTGAATAGAATACGGCATAAGTGCGGAGAAGGAGCTTATAAACCGTAGGCAGGAGAGGTGCAGCAGTCGTAGGTGGTGTCACATTTGTTCAATGTGGAAGTAGGTCGTGCTCAAGGGTTGCCTAACCCTTGGGCACGACCTAACTAGGTTAGGGCATTGGCTTAAGCCGGTAGGAGACTTGGACCTGCCTCGCATAGGCCAGTAGGCCTGCTGCAGTGTTCATTCTTTCTTATGTTCTTAAGATGAAGAATTAGACCCACCTGCAACATCTGGGTATCTTGTAGACGTTTCGCCATCCAGTGGCTTTATTTACAAATAAAGATACCCGGATATTGCACACACGTCTAATTCTTCATACTCTCATCTTTCTCTGTAATAATTTGGTAAAAATTACCGATAATATGTTAGGTAAAAGGACACAAGTACAACTAATGTGACATCCTTCTCCGTGTATCCCACAAACCATACAACACACACACTTGCTACGTGTATTTTATAAACACATGTGGCAGGTGTGTGTGTAAAGATACCCAGATGTTAAACATGTGTCTAATTCTTCATACGTGTGTGTTATTCAGATATGTTTTTCGGAAAAGTTTCACTCACCGCGAACTTTATCAATCCTCTTTATATTAATAAAGCTGGTGAGTGAAACGTGTCCTAGTACGTTTCACACATCTACTTTTTTCTATGGTAACCATTTAATTTGAAATAAACCTTGCTAACAGATACGTACAAATTGTGTGTGAGATAAATGGTTAAAAAAACAATAGGTTGTAGAAGGAGACACTTATGCAACATGGGGAATCTCTGAGGAAACGTCTAGCCACACAGTGGTATCATCAGTCCAATACAAGGAAGAACGGTGTAAAGAGAAGAGGAGGAGGTAATCAGTCCCTCAGCCTGGAGTCTAATACAAAGAACGGTGTAGAGACCTGTGAGGTCCTGGGACCTTGATCACTTCTAACATACAGACATTAAGAAGGGTCTTCTAACGTTTTCTAATAAATATAGCCTAGTATTGCTCACGTGTCTTTCTAAACCGACCATCTAATTTATTCTCATTCTCTACTATGCAATAAGATCACAGTAAACAGATATCACAGTATGCAAAACACTGTGAAAAGAATAGTGAACTTCCAAGCCCTTTTGTGATTTCTCACATTATCAAGGAACTATAAAAATAAAAGATCAGTAGAAGGCATATAAGGGCGAGATTAAAACTAGAGAGAGCTGGCCAGATAGCTAAAGACGGTGCCGGATCAGCCGGGCTGTGGTTCGTACGTTGGATTGCGTGTGGCCAGCAGTAACAGCCTGGTTGATCAGGCCCTGATCCACCGGGAGGCCTGATCGTGGACCGGCCCGCAGGGGCGTTGATCCCCGGAATGCCCTCCAGGTAGACACATGTGCAACATCTGGGTATCTTCACTGTAGAAGTTTCGCCATCCAGTGGCTTTATGAATACAAATTCAAGGATATAATTGGAAGACAGTAGAACTATATACTAAAGAGGAGGTAATCAGTCCCTCAGCCTCCAAGGCTGTCACTGATTACCTCAGTGAATCACATACCTCAGTGAATCACATACAAGGTTTCACATACCTTGTGAAACCTTGTTGTGATTCACTAATCAAATTATGTTCATCAAGATGACTTTGAATTCCCTCTGTAATTACTGCTGTCAGTAATTTGGCCACCATTGAGGTCTGGCTGACTGCTCTCTAATTAAAAGGCGAGGACCTATCTGCCGCTTCATAAATAGCTATCAGATTGACCATACTGCAGAAGTTTCTACAGTATACCTTTATGATGAGGGCATAAAGAGCGACATAAGCAAGTTTGCCGATGACACCAAAATAGGCCGTCGAATTCAATCTGACGAGGACATTCGAGCACTCCAGGAAGATTTGAATAGACTGATGCAGTGGTCGGAGAAGTGGCAGATGCAGTTTAATATAGACAAATGCAAAGTTCTAAATGTTGGACAGGAAAATAACCAAGTCACATATAAACTAAATAATGTCGATCTTAATATTACGGATTGCGTAAAAGATTTAGGAGTTCTGGTTAGCAGTAATCTGAAACCAAGACAACAGTGCATAAGTGTTCGCAATAAAGCTAATAGAATCCTTGGCTTCATATCAAGGAGCATAAATAATAGGAGTCTTCGGTTGTTCTTCAACTCTATATATCCTTGGTTAGGCTTCATTTAGATTATGCTGCACAGTTCTGGTCACCGTATTACAGAATGGATATAAATGCTCTGGAAAACATACAAAGGAGGATGACAAAGTTGATCCCATGTATCAGAAATCTTCCCTATGAGGAGAGACTGAGGACCCAGAATCTGCACGCTGAAAATATCTAGCCTAGACAGGACTCGTAGCAATGGTTTTAAGTTGGAAAAATTCAGATTCAGGAAAGATATAGGAAAACACTGGTTAGGTAATAGAGTTGTGTAGTTTTAAAAATAGGTAGATAAATACATGAGTGGGTGTTGGTGGGTGTGAGTTGGACCTGGCTAGCTTGTGCTACTAGATCAGTTGCCGTGTTCCTTCCTTAAGTGAATGTGACCTGACCTGACTAGGTTGGGGCATTGGCTTAAGTCGGTAGGAGACTTGGACCTGCCTCGTATGGGCCAGTAGGCCTGCTGCAGTGTTCCTTCTTTCTTATGTTCTTAATACCGACAATATCCCTTTGATGAGTTTCGGGAGCTTTTCCTACTCCCGGAGCCCGGCCATGGGCCAGGCTCGTGTAGGGCTGGTTAGCTTTGGCCAGTAGATGACTCGGACCTGCCTAGCATGGGCCAGTAGGCATGCTGCAGTGCTCCTTCTTCCTTATGTTCTTATGGTGAACATTAAAATGGTATAAAATACCGACAGGTTGTTAGGTAAGACACATATGCAACAGTTAGGTATCTTTATTATGAAACGTTTCGCCTACACAGTAGGCTTCTTCAGTCAAGTACAGAAAAGTTGATAGAAGCAGAAGATACTTGAAGACGATGTAATCAGTCCATCACCCTTAAAGTTTTGAGGTGGTCAGTCCCTCAGTCTGGAGAAGAGCATTGTTCCATGGAATGAAACAATATGGAGAAGAAGTCACAGGATGGAGCTTTTATAGCGCCAAGAGGTGAGACGTAGGCCACTAGGAGAGGTAAGAACTCAGATGTTGAGAGGTCAAATCCAGCCCCTCTCACTAGTGGAAGTTGTCGAAGTTGATTGCAGGTCTGTACCAAGATACCCTTGTGTTGCAGTGTCTGACAGATTGAACATTAAAATAGTATAAAATACCGACAGGTATGTGTCTTACCTAACAACCTGTCGGTATTTTATACCATTTTAATGTTCAATCTGTCAGACACTGCAACACAAGGGTATCTTGGTACAGACCTGCAATCAACTTCGACAACTTCCACTAGTGAGAGGGGCTGGATTTGACCTCTCAACATCTGAGTTCTTACCTCTCCTAGTGGCCTACGTCTCACCTCTTGGCGCTATAAAAGCTCCATCCTGTGACTTCTTCTCCATACTGTTTCATTCCATGGAACAATGCTCTTCTCCAGACTGAGGGACTGACCACCTCAAAACTTTAAGGGTGATGGACTGATTACATCGTCTTCAAGCTGCAGTGCTCCTTCTTCCTTATGTTCTTATGGTGTTTGCCTGGTCAACCAGGATGCTGTTGGACCACATATCGATTCAGCCAGGTTGTGTTTCTACCTGGAGTTCCTACTCATTTCTGTAATATTGCAAGCTCCTGATGATGTGACTGCAGCACGAAAGGCCTAGGTCTATCTTTCAACTCCTTCCGTGGTTGTTTTCCATCGTGTCGCTTGTTCGCGATTTTTGCGGGCGCGCGCACACGTACGCACACGCACACACACACACACACACACACACACACACACACACACACACATACACACACACACACACACATATTCACCCCAAGATCTTTTTCCTTGAGTGAGGTTTGTAGTCTCTGGCCCCCTAGACTGTACTCCGCAGACGGAGTACAGTCTAGGGGGCCAGAGACTACAAACATTCCTCAAGGAAAAAGATCTTGGGGTGAGTATAACACCAGGCACATCTGAAGCGCACATCAACCAAATACTGCTTCAGCATATGGGCGCCTAGCAAACATCAGAACAGCATTCCGACATCTTAATAAGGAATCGTTCAGGACCCTGTACACCGTGTACGTTAGGCCCATATTGGAGTATGCGGCGCCAGTTTGGAACCCACACCTAGCCAAGCACGCAAAGAAACTAGAGAAAGTGCAAAGGTTTGCAACAAGACTAGTTCCAGAGCTAAGAGGTATGTCCTATGAGGAGAGGTTAAGGAAAATCAACCTGATGACACTGGAGGACAGGAGAGATAGGGGGACATGATAACAACATACAAAATACTGAGAGGAATTGACAAGGTGAACAAAGACAGGATGTTCCAGAGATTGGACACAGTAACAAGGGGACACAGTTGGAAGATGAATACACAGATGAATCACAGGGATGTTAGGAAGTATTTCTTCAGCCACAGAGAAGTCAGGAAGTGGAATAGTTTGGGAAGCGATGTAGTGGAGGCAGGATCCATACATAGCTTTAAGCAGAGGTATGATAAAGCTCACGGTTCAGGGGGAGTGACCTAGTAGCGACCAGTGAAGAGGCGGGGCCAGGAGCTTGGACTCGACCCCTGCAACCTCAACTAGGTGAGTACAATTAGGTGAGTATACACACACACACACACACACACACACACACACACGCAAACATACACACAAACACACACACATATATATATATATATATATATATATATATATATATATATATATATATATATATATATATATATATATATATAATGTCGTGCCGAATATGTAAAATTGGTCAATTAGCAAGAACTCACTTAAAATTAAGTCCTTTCTAAAATTTTCTCTTATACGTTTAAAGATATATCGTTTTCATTAATGTTAATGTGAAAATTTGTAATTTTGCACCAAAAGAATCTTAGAAAGCTTACCTAAACTTATTATAATAAGCGCAATTTATTTTAGCCTAATCCAACTAGATACGTTTACAATAATTTAATACTAAACAAACACAGTGAAATATATTTTTTTCGTTAGGTTCAGGATGGTTTTTGCGAAATTATTGCATACACAAATTTTCGCTTGTCTTATATGGCAAGATGAGCGTTGCTATTTAAGCCAAGATCACAAGTTTTATATATTAGGCTAAGAAAAGCCAAAAGAGAATACATTCTACAAGATTGATGGACTGAACACATCGACTCCAGGTTGAGGGACTGATTACCTCATTCTCCTCCTCTCCTTACGCCTTCCTCTTTGTATTGGACTGATGAAGCCACTGTGTGGCGAAACGTTTCCTGAATAAAGATTCCCATATGCTGCATAAGTGTCTCAATCTTCAACTTGTCGGTTTTTCAAACCATTCATCACAACTGTCAGACACTGCAGCATCATGGGATCTTGTTACAAAGAATTCTTCAACACTTGTTCAACCTTTGGACGAAGACCTACTTCGACTAGTGGATGGTACCACTATGACCCCGCCTCCACCTGCTTCACGTCACCTCACTACAGTATATAAGCCACGTCTACGGCCCTATACTGTACATTCTACAAGATTGATGGACTGAACAGTACATTCTACAAGATTGATGGACTGAACACATCGACTCCAGGTTGAGGGACTGATTACCTCATTCTCCTCCTCTCCTTACGCCTTCCTCTTTGTATTGGACTGATGAAGCCACTGTGTGGCGAAACGTTTCCTGAATAAAGATTCCCATATGCTGCATAAGTGTCTCAATCTTCATCAAATTCTTTATCGTGGTCAACAGCCTCAAAAGCTTTACTGAAGAAAGTTAATAAATTAGTTAGACAAGACCGGCCTCTTGTGAATCCATGCTGAGTATCATTAATCAAGCTATGCTTATCGAGATGGCTTCTTATAATCTGAGCTATAATTGACTCTAGTAATTTGCCTACAATTGAGGTCAGGCTTATTGGACGGTAATTTGACGGTAACGACTTATCCCCTGTTTTAAAAATAGGAATTACATTAGCCATCTTCCACATATCAGACACTACACCTGTTTGAAGAGATAAATTAAAAATATTAGTTAATGGTTC
>NC_091355.1:7072043-7099543 GCF_038502225.1 Cherax quadricarinatus
CTGGCGCTTGTTGAATGTGTTCACTCCGAAGAGTTTCTCTGCTCCATCTCACTATCACTAATATGTACCCACGCACTTCAAAATGCTCATCTGAAAATATAACTTTTCTCCATTCATCTGTCGTCCATCCCTTATGATCGAGTTCCCACCGCTGCCGTTTTTTCTTCAACAAAGCAGCAGTCAATAACTGTTTCTTTACCGTCTTTCTGGCAGTTCTGCCAACTTCAAGGAGCCTTCGTCAACAGTTGAAGAAGCAACATTTACGCCAGCTCCTTCACACTGTTTCTTATGATAACCTTGTCATCGTGAGGTGTTGTCTTGAGTTTTCCTCCACATCTTCCACGACGCAGCGCTCCACAATCACCAGTGTTGTCAGCTTTCTTCAGAATCCGACCAACAGATGATTCTGGCAGGCTCAAATTTTCGGTGATCTGTCTGATACTCAAATCAGAATGTTTTCTAAGATCTACAATACTTGCACACTTCCTTGGCATAACATCCATCATGAATTTCAGCAGTAATCATGACCTGAAGGGGAGAATTTGACGAGACCACATTAACTCGCGAAGCACGCCTGCAGGAACAGCTTTACAGAACAACAGGTGTTGTAGCAATAACGAGAGTAGCAAGGTAGCACTACAGTTGGATGGTTGCCAGAAGTTGGTAGCAAACTCTTCTGAAAAAAAAAACCCAAACTACATTAAATAAGCTGGAGACTAAGGCATATGAGATAATCACAAAATTTATTCCTGCCTTAATTAATTTGCACACTACTGTACTCTCCCAATCAGTACCTTTCTCTCTTACTATCCTAGCCACTGTCTCTCCTCTTACTATCCCAACCACTGTCTCTCCTCTTACTATCCCAACCACTGTCTCTCCTCTTACTATCCCAACCACTGTCTCTCTGTTTAAAAAATCTACCCAAAGTCTCTCTTACAAGTAGCAGATTCTTACCTTCATCCTCTTCAAGAGACAGATGCTTTGATGCTCTTTAAGTGCTCTTAACCTGAGGAACTGGAGCTCTTCTCCCCATCCTCGGATCAAACCTGACTGCCTCCCAAGTGCTGTATGAGCTTAATGGGCTTAGCGCTTGCCTACAATCTTACAAAGGTTGTACTGTACTTGCCCACAAATACAATCTTACATACAAAGGTTGTATTGTACTTGCCCATAAATAATCTTGCATACGAGGGTTGTATTATGCTTCCTACTTCTCTTATCAACAAACGTTCACTGTATTCATAAAATTTACGTTCTCTTCTCTCCTTTTTATCCACTCTTCATCTTTAATTTAATCTCTCTTCTCCCTGCCTCTTTTCCCTTGTTCAAGCATATCTTCCCTCTTATCTTCTGAGAGATTCCATCCCCCTCTGATATCTTCTGAGAGATAACCAATCCATCCCCTTTATTTATTGGAAAAACATCCTGTGTGATGGAGTGTGACAGGTAACACAATCCTGTGATGGAGTGTGACAGGTAACCAATCCTATGTGGAGTGTGACAGGTAACCAATCCTGTGATGGAGTGTGACAGGTAACCAATCCTATGTGGAGTGTGACAGGTAACCAATCCTATGTGATGGAGTGTGACAGGTAACCAATCCTATGTGGAGTGTGACAGGTAACCAATCCTATGTGATGGAGTGTGACAGGTAACCAATCCTATGTGGAGTGTGACAGGTAACCAATCCTATGTGATGGAGTGTGACAGGTAACCAATCCTATGTGATGGAGTGTGACAGGTAACCAATCCTATGTGATGGAGTGTGACAGGTAACCAATCCTATGTGATGGAGTGTGACAGGTAACCAATCCTATGTGGAGTGTGACAGGTAACCAATCCTGTGATGGAGTGTGACAGGTAACCAATCCTATGTGGAGTGTGACAGGTAACCAATCCTATGTGATGGAGTGTGACAGGTAACCAATCCTATGTGGAGTGTGACAGGTAACCAATCCTGTGATGGAGTGTGACAGGTAACCAATCCTATGTGGAGTGTGACAGGTAACCAATCCTGTGATGGAGTGTGACAGGTAACCAATCCTATGTGGAGTGTGACAGGTAACCAATCCTATGTGATGGAGTGTGACAGGTAACCAATCCTATGTGGAGTGTGACAGGTAACCAATCCTGTGATGGAGTGTGACAGGTAACCAATCCTATGTGGAGTGTGACAGGTAACCAATCCTATGTGATGGAGTGTGACAGGTAACCAATCCTATGTGGAGTGTGACAGGTAACCAATCCTGTGATGGAGTGTGACAGGTAACCAATCCTATGTGGAGTGTGACAGGTAACCAATCCTATGTGATGGAGTGTGACAGGTAACCAATCCTATGTGGAGTGTGACAGGTAACCAATCCTGTGATGGAGTGTGACAGGTAACCAATCCTATGTGGAGTGTGACAGGTAACCAATCCTATGTGATGGAGTGTGACAGGTAACCAATCCTATGTGGAGTGTGACAGGTAACCAATCCTGTGATGGAGTGTGACAGGTAACCAATCCTATGTGGAGTGTGACAGGTAACCAATCCTGTGATAGTGTGTAACCAATCCTATGGAGTGTGTAACCAACAGGTGACAGGTAACCAATCCTATGTGGAGTGTGACAGGTAACCAATCCTATGTGATGTGACAGGTAACCAATCCTATGTGATGGAGTGTGACAGGTAACCAATCCTATGTGATGGAGTGTGACAGGTAACCAATCCTATGTGGAGTGTGACAGGTAACCAATCCTATGTGATGGAGTGTGACAGGTAACCAATCCTATGTGGAGTGTGACAGGTAACCAATCCTATGTGATGGAGCGTGACAGGTAACCAATCCTATGTGATGGAGTGTGACAGGTAACCAATCCTATGTGATGGAGTGTGACAGGTAACCAATCCTATGTGGAGTGTGACAGGTAACCAATCCTATGTGATGGAGTGCGACAGGTAACCAATCCTATGTGGAGTGTGACAGGTAACCAATCCTATGTGATGGAGTGTGACAGGTAACCAATCCTATGTGGAGTGTGACAGGTAACCAATCCTATGTGATGGAGCGTGACAGGTAACCAATCCTATGTGGAGTGTGACAGGTAACCAATCCTATGTGATGGAGCGTGACAGGTAACCAATCCTATGTGGAGTGTGACAGGTAACCAATCCTATGTGGAGTGTGACAGGTAACCAATCCTATGTGATGGAGCGTGACAGGTAACCAATCCTATGTGGAGTGTGACAGGTAACCAATCCTATGTGGAGTGTGACAGGTAACCAATCCTATGTGATGGAGTGTGACAGGTAACCAATCCTGTGTGGTGGAGTGTGACAGGTAACCAATCCTGTGTGATGGAGTGTGACAGGTAAACCATCCTGTGTGGAGTGTGACAGGTAACACATCCTGTATGGAGTGTGACAGGTAAACCATCCTGTGCGATTTAGTATGGCAGGTAAACAATATACTGTGATGAGAGTTAGGTAAACATACTCAGATGTTGCTCTAAACCTTACAAACAGTCGTGTACACCAAAGTAAAACACACAATGTTATATAAGCCAAGGTAGACACTGTTATATACAAACCAAAGTAATCAAACAATGTTATATAAACCAAGGTAGTCAAAGTTATATAAACCAAGGTAGTCAATGTTATATAAACCAAGGTAGCCAAACAATGTTATATAAACCCAGGTAGTCAATGTTATATAAAAAAGTAGTCAAATAATGTTATATAAACCAAAGTAAACGCACAATGTTATATAAACCAAAGTAAACGCACAATGTTATATAAACCAAAGTAAACGCACAATGTTATATAAACCAAAGTAAACGCACAATGTTATATAAACCAAAGTAAACGCACAATGTTATATAAAACAAGGTAAACGCACAATGTTATATAAACCAAAGTAAACGCACAATGTTATATAAACCAAAGTAAACGCACAATGTTATATAAACCAAAGTAAACGCACAATGTTATATAAACCAAAGTAAACGCACAATGTTATATAAACCAAAGTAAACGCACAATGTTATATAAAACAAGGTAAACGCACAATGTTATATAAACCAAGGTACACGCACAATGTTATATAAACCAATGTAGTCGCAGTTACATAAACCAAGATAAACACACATCATTTTACTCCAAGAGGAGTCTCAATTATTTCTTAAATAACTCACGTTTTCTAGAGAAAATAACAGACGTGTCAGTTCGTCGTGGATCACTGTCATGTCACAACAGTTGTGATTTGATGATGGTCCGGGGACGAACCGAAATGTTGTGCATGGTTTCCTCTGGTAAGTACTGGTTATTCTAGTAACATCCAGGCACCGGTTCAGAAACACTGTGTCGCCTGATATGTTACGTTACATAAGTTACTTGGCATGATCGTTACCAAGGCACACTGGTGTCAGTAACGAAGACAGAAGAGTAGCAAAGTTTATGGTTAGGTAAATGGACACAGATGCAACTAATGCGATGTTTTATTGTGGCAACGTTTTGTATTAATATTGGTAAAATTTCACATCAGAGACTACTAAGGAGAATTATGGCACACGGAATAAGAGAATTTTTTTCCTGGATAGAGGCGTGGTTGACAAATAGGCAGCAGAGAATTTGCATAAATGGGGAGAAATCACAGTGGGGAAGCGTCACGAGCGGTGTTCCACAGGGGTCATTGTTGGGCCCCTTGTTGTTCACAGTCTATATAAACGACATAGATGAGGGAATAAATAGGGACATAAGCAAGTTTGCCGATGACAGCAAAATAGGCCGTCGAATTCATTCTGACGAGGACATTAGAGCACTCCAGGAAGATTTGCATAGACTGATGCAGTGGTCGGAGAAGTGGCAGATGGAATTTAATATAGACAAATGCAAAGTTCTAAATATTGGACAGGAAAATAACCATGCTACATATAAACTAAATAATGTAGATGTTTAATATTACTGATTGCAAAAAGGATTTGGGAGTTCTTGTTAGCAGTAATCTGAAACCAAGACAACAGTGCATAAGTGTTCGCAATAAAGCTAACAGACTCCTTGGTTTCATATCAAGGAGCATAAATAATAGGAGTCCTCAGGTTGTTCTTCAACTCTATATATCTTTGGTTAGACCTCATTTAGATTATGCTGCACAGTTTTGGTCACCGTATTACAGAATGGATATAAATGCACTGGAAAACATACAAAGGAGGATGACAAAGTTGATCCCATGTATCAGAAATCTTCCCTATGAGGATAGACGGAGGGCCCTGAATCTGCACTCTCTAGAAAGGCTTAGAATTACGCGGGATACGACTGATATGCATAACTGAAAAACAGGAATAAATAAAGAGAATGTAAATAGCGTGCTAAAAATATCTAGCCAAGACAGGACTCGCAGCAATGGTTTTAAGCTGGAAAAATTTTAATTCAGGAAAGCACTGGTTTGGTAATAGAGTTGTGGATGAGTGGAACAAACTCCCTAGTACCGTCATAGAAGCTAAAACGTTGTGTAGTTTTAAAAATATGTTAGGCAGGTGCTCATGTCATACTTACTCCTGAAGCTGTGTATTATACTAATGCCGCCACCATCACCTTAACACCATCGTAAATAGCAGCAACAGAAGATGGCATGAAATGTGGCTCTCTGATGACCATCATGCCCATGGAAGAAGAAAAAAGAGGAAGGAATAAGAGAGAGGGAGAAGCAGACATTTATTATATACTGTGTAGATAAATGGTTCAGAGAACCGACAAGCTGATAAATTAGACACATGTGCAACACTTGGGTATATTTATTGTGGAAATTTTCACTTCTGGTCTTCACCATTCTTCTTTGTATAGGACTGATGAAGCCACTGTCTGGCGAAACGTTTCCTCAATACCCAAGTGTTGCACAGGCTGAATTTATTATATACTGTAACTGTACTCGACTTACGTGATGTGGAAAGAGAGGAGAGAGAGAGAGAGAGAGAGAGAGAGAGAGAGAGAGAGAGAGAGAGAGAGAGGGGGGGGGGGGGTTGTAGGTGCTTGAGAGATCTCAATACTGGCAGCTACCCAGCAGACAGTTCCCAGAAGACCTGCGTCAGCTGTAACACACACCTCCCTCAGTGGTGGGTCGTCCTTCTCCTTGCAATCACCACTCATTCATTGTATATGTATATGTGTGTGTGTGTGTGTGTGTGTGTGTGTGTGTGTGTGTGTTTGTGTGTGTGTGTGTGTGTGTGTGTGTGTGTGTGTGTGTGTGTGTGAGTGTGTGTGTTTGTGTTTGTGTGTGTGTGTGTGTGTGTGTGTGTGTGTGTGTGTGTGTGTGTGTGTGTGTGTGTTTTTGTGTGTTTTTGTGTGTGTGTGTTTGTGTGTGTGTGTGTGTTTGTGTGTGTGTGTGTGTTTCTGTGTGTTTGTGTGTGTGTTTGTGTGTGTGTGTGTTTGTGTTTGTTGTGTGTGTGTGTGTGTGTGTGTGTGTGTGTGTGTGTGTGTGTGTGTGTGTGTGTGTGTGTGTGTGTGTGTGTGTGTGTGTGTGTGTGTGTGTGTGTATGTGCTTTCACAGATCTACTAGACTAGCTAGCCTGTTATATCTTTTAAGGATTTAACTTTTAAGGACCCCAATAGAAGTTACTGACTTATTTTTGGCTATCCTGGCAGGTTATCTACACATATGCTGTTATTTATGATAATTTAAATATACCTGTACCTGAATAACCTTACTGGCTCCCCATGCGGCTGTATTACCTCTGGGCACTAATTCACTGTTTACTATGACGGATATGTGGGTCAGCGAGCCGCCAGCAGCAAGAGCCCTTCCTCACCTTATATCAAAGTCAAGGGTATTCGTAAACCGCTTGCAAGTGCAGGAAACATAGATATCATTGCTATAACAGAGACCTTGGCTCAATCTGAAGGATAGAGAGATGCCTTCTGAATGTTACATACAAGGCAATAAATTATTCCAAACTGACAGGGTCAACAGAAAGGGTGGTGGAGTAGCGATGTACATCAGAGACAATTTAAATTGTTGTGTTAGACAAGATATAAAATTAGAAGCGTCAGCCACTGACTCTGGTTACAGCTTCTCCAGGGCAGTGAAAAACTAATTTTGGGTGTGATTTACATGGCCCAAAATCTTAATAGGTATTGCGGTAAACTTCAATGGGATGAAATTCGTAAGGCCTCTACATACGAAAATGTTGTGATAATGGGAGTTTTTAACTATAGTCAGATTGACTGGAGCAATTTGACAGGATATTTAGAATCAAGTGACTTTCTTGATACGATTCATGATTTTTTTAAAAACAGTTTGTGACAAAGCCAACTAGAGGAAATAACTTGCTTGACTTGGTTCTTGCCAGCAGGGAAATGCTAATTAATAGTCCTGAGGTTAATGATGAGCTTGGGGAAAGTGATCACAAATCACTCAGTTTTAATATATCATGGAATTACCCTAATAATGACAATAAAGTCTCTGTCCCTGACTTCCGCTTGGCTGATTTCGTAGGACTGAAAAATTACTTGGGTGGGCTGAATTGGAATAACCTGACTGTGGGTCAGGTAGGTGGTGACGATTGCCGATATGACGTTTTCCAGGGCATAGTTCTAGCTGCTCAGACAACTTATGTTCCAAACAGGGAAATCAGATCTAAACAAAAATGATCCTAATGGACAAATAATAGATCAAAACATCTCATTGGTCAGAAGAGAGGCATATATAGGGGAATCAGAAGAGGAGAGGGACAGTTAAGAAATCAATATATTCAGTTAGTGAAATAAAAAAGGGAATAAGAAAAGCAAAGAGAGATTATGAGGTTAAAGTTGCAAGAGAATTGAAGACTAACCCAAAAGGATTCTTTCAGGTATACAGGAGTAAGATCAGGGACAAGATAGGCCCACTCAAAAGTTACTCGGGTCAGCTCACTGACAGTGATAAGGAAATGTGTAGAATTTTTAACACATACTTCCTCTCAGTTTTTACTCAGGAAGATACTAGCGATATTCCAGAAATAATAAATTATGTAGAACAGGACGATAATAAACTGTGCACGATTAGGGTCACAAGTGACATGGTCCATAGGCAAATAGATAAATTAAAACCTAACAAATCCCCAGGCCCTGATGAACTGTATGCAAGGGTTCTAAAGGAATGTAAAGAGGAGCTTAGCAAACCTTTGGCTAATCTTTTCAACATATCACTACAAACTGGCATGGTGCCAGATAAGTGGAAAATGGCAAATGTGATACCTATTTTCAAAGCAGGTGACAGGTCCTTAGCTTCGAACTATAGACCAATAAGCCTAACCTCCATAGTGGGAAAATTTATGGAATCAATAATTGCCGAGGCAGTTCATAGCCAATTTGAAAAGCACAAATTAATCAACGAATCTCAGCATGGTTTTACAAAGGGGCGTTCCTGCCTTACGAATTTATTAATTTTTTTCACTAAGGTATTTGAGGAGGTAGATCATGGTAATGAATATGATATTGTGTATATGGACTTCAGTAAGGCTTTTGACAGGGTCCCACATCAGAGACTATTGAGGAAAATTAAGGCACATGGAATAGGAGAAATTTTTTCCTGGATAGAGGCATGGTTGACAAATAGGCAGCAGAGAGTTTGCATAAATGGGGAGAAATCAGAGTGGGGAAGCGTCACGAGCGGTGTTCCACAGGGGTCAGTGTTGGGCCCCCTGTTGTTCACAATCTACATAAACGACATTGATGAGGGCATAAAGAGCGACATAAGCAAGTTTGCCGATGACACCAAAATAGGCCGTCGAATTCATTCTGACGAGGACATTAGAGCACTCCAGGAAGATTTGAATAGACTGATGCAGTGGACGGAGAAGTGGCAGATGCAGTTTAATATAGACAAATGCAAAGTTCTAATCGTTGGACAGGAAAATAACCATGCCACATATAAACTAAATAATGTCGATCTTAATATTATGGATTGCGAAAATGATTTAGGAGTTCTGGTTAGCAGTAATCTGAAACCAAGACAACAGTGCATAAGTGTTCGCAAAAAAGCGAACAGAACCCTTGGCTTCATATCAAGAAGCATAAATAACAAGGAGTCCTCAGGTTGATCTTCATCTCTATATATCTTCGGTTAGGCCTCATTTAGATTATGCTGCACAGTTTTGGTCACCGTATTACAGAATGGATGTAAATGCTCTGGAAAACATACAAAGGGGGATGACAAAGTTGATCTCATGTATCAGAAATCTTCCCTATGAGGATAGACTGAGGATCCTGAATCTGTACTCTCTAGAAAGGCGTAGAATTAGGGGGGATATGATTGAGGTGTATAAATGGAAGACAGGAATAAATAAAGGGAATGTAAATTACATGCTGAAAATATCTAGCCTAGACAGGACTCGTAGCAATGGCTTTAAGTTGGAAAAATTTGGATTCAGGAAGGATATAGGAAAGCATTGGTTTGGTAATAGAGTAGTGGATGAGTGGAACAAACCCCCAGGTACAATTATAGAGGCTAAAACGTTGTGTAGTTTTAAAAATAGGTTAGATAAATACATGAGTGTGTGTGGGTGGGTGCGAGTTGGACCTGATTAGCTTGTGCTACTAAGTCAGTTGTCGTGTTCCTTCCTTAAGTGAATGTGACCTGCCCTGACTAGGTTGGGGCATTGGCTTAAGCCGGTAGGAGACTTGGACCTGCCTCGCATGGGCCAGCAGGCCTGCTGCAGTGTTCCTTCTTTCTTATGTATTACCTCATACTCCTCCTCTCCTTACGCCTTCCTCTTTGTATTGGACTGATGAAGCCACTGTGTGGCGAAACGTTTCCTGAATAAAGATTCCCATATGCTGCATAAGTGTCTCAGTCTTCAAGATAGTTACCACTCACGAGGAACAAGTCACAATACCGTGACGAACAATTCAAAAAATGTAAAGTAAAAGGACACAAGTGCAACTAATGTGACATTTTATTATGGCAACGTTTCGCCCTCCAGGAGCTTTGACAAAGTAATGGCTTGACAAAGCTCCTAGAGAGCGAAACGTTGCCACAATAAAATGTCACATTAGTTGCACTTGTGTCCTTTTACTTTACATATTGTCGGTAATTCTACCAACATTATTACAATTCAAAAAATGTTGAAAATGGTATTAATTAAATACGGACAAGTTAATGCGTCTTACTCATCAGTTCGGAAATAACTCACCTTGGAGAAGGAACTTCAGACTCAAATGTCGTCTAAAGTTTCCTCACCTAAGTGGGTTATTCTTTTTAACTATTTACCATTCACCTGGCAAATCTGTTTACCTTGCTTACCTGTCAGTCTTCAGTGTTTATGAAGCGCACACAACTACCACGTATTCCTTCTCCATTATCCCAGATCAAGGTCTTCCCCCGTGTCTGCTGCTGCTACTCCCACTTTATCCTTAACTGCTAGCCAACACTTCACCAGAAGTGTTTATACTTATGGAAACTAATGCTCTTCTCCAGACTGAGGGACTGACCACCTCAAAACTTTAAGGGTGATGGACTGATTACATCGTCTTCAAGTATCTTCTGCTTCTATCAACTTTTCTGTACTCGACTGAAGAAGCCTACTGTGTAGGCGAAACGTTTCGAAATAAAGATACCTAACTGTTGCATATGTGTCTTACCTAACATACTTATTAATGAACACTTCCTGAGACCTACTGGTCTATGATATACCTCTGATGAGAGTATTTCTACTCCCGGAGCCTGGTCAATCAGGCTGTTGCCCCACATCCATCACAGCCTGGTTGATCTTGCACCTGGTGAAGATACTTGTCCAGTTTCCTCTGATACAAGACAATTATTTTAATTTTTAACTCCAAGTTGTTGTTTTTTTTTATCATAACTATGTGACAGACTTATTTCCGTGAATGTTGTCTCCTTGTTGCCTAAATTTAACCTCCAGCTTACTCCTCTTGAGTGGGTTCTTTCTTAAGCCTGCCTCAACTGTGGGCACCTTTGTATTGAAAGCTTGTGAACTGATACCATGATTTAGAAGGGCCGACACAACACCCACTCTCAGAATCCCGTTGTGAGGGTCCCTGACTCCCTGGTGGCCACCACCAGCCCTGGCAGAGGGTGAGCGGGGGGTCGACCTATCCCAAGGCTGCAGATCTCAGGAGATGGAGGTATGGGTAGAGGGGGAGGGGATGGATGGATGAAGAGAGGGAGGGAGGAAGAGTGGGAGAGGCAACAAAGCAGCAGCCTGGGTACAACAGGGAAGGGCTGGCGGGTGCGTCGTGGTCACACTCCTTCAAATGTCACACCTCACTAAAGGCGAAAGTCAGCAGACCAAGCCTCCCCTCCCACTCTCTCCTACCACTACCATTCTCACCCACAACCTTCCATTCCCGCTACTCTCCCCACCCCACTACCTTATTCTCCTACTACCTTCGTAAACTGGTAGCTAAGTAGTTAATTGCATCTAGGCTCTTCGCTGGCACTCTGCTGAAGGTGCTAGCGGGGAAGGGGGAGCCCCTGCACCAGTGAGATAATGTTTATAAACACAAATGGGGCTCCAATCTAATCTTAAAACACACACACACTGGTTTGGTAATAGAGTTGTGGATGAGTGGAACAAACTCCCAAGTACAGTTATTGAGGCTAAAACGTTGTGTAGTTTTAAAAATAGATTAGATAAATACATGAGTGGGTGTTGGTGGGTGTGAGTTGGACCTGACTAGCTTGTGCTACTAGGTCAGTTGTCGTGTTCCTTCCTTAAGTGAATGTGACCTGCCCTGACTAGGTTGGGGCATTGGCTTAAGCCGGTAAGAGACTTGGACCTGCCTCGCATGGGCCAGTAGGCCTGCTGCAGTGTTCCTTCTTTCTTATGTTCTTATGTACTTATAAAATACTGAGAGGAATCGACAAGGTGGACAGAGACAGGATGTTCCAGAGATGGGACACAGCAACAAGGGGACACAGTTGGAAGTTGAAGACTCAGATGAATCACAGGGACGTTAGGAATTATTTCTTCGGTCACAGAGTTGTCAGGAAGTGGAATAGTGTGGGTAGTGATGTAGTGGAGGCAGGATCCATACACAGCTTTAAGAAGAGGTAAGATAAAGCTCATGGAGCAGGAAGAGTGACCCAGTAGCGGCCAGTGAAGAGGCGGGGCTAGGAGCTATGAATCGACCCCTGCAACCACAACTCGGTGAGTACACACACAGGTAGACAGGCTGCAAACCTCACCCCAGAGAGAAAGACCTAGGGGGTGAGCAGGGTTCCGAGCAAATCGTCAGAGTTAAGCTAGCCAAATAACCTTTGCTACAAATGCTCGTTTGGCAAATCTAAGTAATACTGGTTGTGAAGCAGATAGACAGACTGAAGCAAAATAAGTCGCCGGGTCCTGATGAGGTTTTTTCAAGGGTTCTTAATGAATGCAAAATGGAACTCTGTGAACCATTAACTAATATTTTTAATTTATCTCTTCAAACAGGTGTAGTGTCTGATATGTGGAAGATGGCTAATGTAATTCCTATTTTTAAAACAGGGGACAAGTCGTTACCGTCAAATTACCGCCCAATAAGCCTGACCTCAATTGTAGGCAAATTACTAGAGTCAATTATAGCTCAGATTATAAGAAGCCATCTCGATAAGCATAGCTTGACTAATGATACTCAGCATGGATTCACAAGAGGCCGGTCTTGTCTAACTAATTTATTAACTTTCTTCAGTAAAGCTTTTGAGGCTGTTGACCACGATAAAGAATTTGATATTATTTACTTAGATTTTAGTAAGGCTTTTGATAGAGTTCCGCACCATAGACTGTTAAAGAAAGTGGCAGCTCATGGCATTGGGGGAAAAGTGCTCTCGTGGATGGAGTCATGGCTCACTGACAGGAAGCAGAGAGTGTCCATAAATGGGGTTAAATCCGAGTGGGGGTCTGTAACAAGTGGCGTTCCACAGGGATCAGTCTTGGGCCCCTTGTTGTTTATAATATATATCAATGATCTTGATGAGGGAATTACTAGTGATATGAGCAAATTCGCCGATGACACAAAGATAAGTAGGATAATTGATTCAAACGTAGATGTTATGGAACTTCAGGAGGATTTAAACTCTATTCTTGGTCAGAAAAGTGGCAGATGCAGTTCAATGTAGATAAATGCAAGGTTCTGAAGCCTGGGAGTGCCCATAACCCTAGTACTTATAAGTTAAATGATGTAGAACTTAGCCATACAGATTGCGAAAAGGACTTGGGGGTTATGGTGAGCAGCAACCTTAAACCAAGACAGCAATGCCTAAGCGTACGTAATAAGGCAAATAGATTACTGGGATTTATATCAAGAAGTGTAAGCAACAGAAGTCCAGAGGTCATACTGCAGCTTTATACATCATTAGTAAGGCCTCACCTAGATTATGCAGCTCAGTTCTGGTCTCCATATTACAGAATGGACATAATTCGTTAGAAAACATTCAGCGTAGGATGACTAAATTAATACATAGCATTAGAAATCTTCCTTATGAAGAAAGATTGAAGACTCTTAAGTTACATTCACTTGTTAGACGAAGAATGAGGGGAGACCTGATCGAAGTGTATAAGTGGAAGATAGGTATTAATAAAGAGGATATTAACAAGGTCTTGAGGATATCTCTCCAAGAGAGAACCCCCAGTAATGGATTTAAATTAGATAAGTTTAGATTTAGAAAGGACATAGGGCAAACTCTTCTGCGCAACCAATTACAGTTGGTGTCCCACAGGGAAGTGTCCTTGGCCCTCTTCTCTTTCTCCTATACATAAATGACCTTCCAAATGCTTCGCAATTACTCAAACCCACACTATTTGCAGATGACACTACATACGTCTTCTCTCACCCGAGCCCAGTCACGCTAGCCAATACTGTAAATACCGAATTACAGAAAATATCTACCTGGATGAGGACTAACAAACTTACACTAAACATTGACAAAACCTACTTCATTCAGTTTGGTAACAGAGCTACAGATGTCCCTCTTAACATAATGATAAACGGATCACCTATCACAAAACTAACAGAGGGAAAATTCTTAGGAATTCACCTTGATAATAGACTCAAATTTCATACACATATACAACAAATTTCTAAGAAAATTTCCAAGACTGTAGGCATACTATCGAAGATACGGTACTATGTTCCACAGTCAGCCCTCCTGGCCCTATATCACTCTCTTATTTACCCCAATCTCACCTATGGAATTTGTGCATGGGGCTCAACAACAATTAACCATCTCAGACCACTAATTACTCAGCAAAAGGCTGCAGTTAGAATGATAACAAATTCTCACTACAGGCAGCACACTCCACCAATATTCAATACACTAAACCTACTCACCATACAAAACATCCATACTTATTACTGCACCTATTACATACATAGAACACTTAACTCTGATATTAACCCTCCCCTCAAACATCTCCTTGCCAACCTCAACAGAACACATGACCATAACACAAGGCACAGATCACTCTTTGATGTTCCTCGTGTCCATCTCACACTATGCAAAAACTCAATGCACATAAAAGGCCCTAAAATCTGGAATTCATTACCTGTAAATATAAAAGAAACACTACCTGATTATAAATTCAAGTCTCTTCTCAAAGATCACTTGCTCACCCAAAACCAAATAAATACTGAATAACTGAACCTTATAAATTGTATATCTTAAATGTTTCTCACAATTATATCACATAAATGTTAAACCTAAAACCGAATCTAACTTTATTATTTTTTAAATACACTACCTAACAGAATCACTACCTAACTGAATGCAACCATATGACCTGTCTTTGTAATACTCACTTGTGCTTTATAGTAATCTGTTTACATTAATGTTTTATCACTGATTTCATCATTGCTTAGTTAATCTTAAGTTAATTTTAAGCCAGCCCGTAATGCTATGCATAGTATAAGTGGCTTTGGCATACTGCTCTTATCTGTATTTTTTTGTACCTCTGTATGTGTGCACAAATTGAAAATAAATAAATAAAAATAAAAAAAAAGTATTGGTTTGGAAATAGGGTAGTTGATGAGTGGAACAGTCTACCTAGTTGGGTTATTGAGGCTGGGACTTTGGGTAGTTTCAAATTTAGGTTGGATAAGTACATGAGTGGGAGGGAAATATAAACACATATGCAGTATAATGTGATCCTTTATTGACTACGTTTCGCCCACACAGTGGGCTTTTTCAAGTCACAAACAGAACTACCTGGGGTGGAAGGAACGCGAGTATTTATAGTCAGGTTCAGAATGCTGAGGTCAGGTGGAGAATGCTGCATCTGATGATGTACCGAGTGGGGTTATAGAGTCTAAAATCTTGGGTAGCTTGGAAAGGAGATTGGATAAGTTTGTGAGCAGACCTTCTACAGTGTTCTTATGTGGGATAGCGATGAAGAAGTTTCTTGGCAAGTGGTTCAGCTATGTTATAGAAGCCACTATTCTGGTTGAAGTTGTCAGATATAGAAATAAGTGATGATTCCAGGATTCTTCGGTATTGAGTGTTGTCTTCTGTGGCGATAAGTATTGAGTTTCTGTAGTTTATCAAGTGGTTGTGTGAATTACGGTGTTGTACGCAGGCATTCCTTGTGTCGTCAGACCTACTTCCGTATTGGTGTTCTGAAATACGTGTTTGGAGGTCCCTTGATGTTTCGCCCATGTATAACTTGTTGCAGTCATTACAAGGGATTATGTATACCCCTGCAGAGGGTGGAAGCTTGACCTGTCTATCACTGGTAATGTCCTTGATGGTCGTGGTTGTGGAGGTAGATACTTGAAATGAGGTATTGGAAAAGATGTTGGAAACGTGTTTGGCAATGGAGTTGGTGGGGAGGACTATGTATCTCTTCTCGGCAGTGTCTTCTCTGGGTGTGTTGAAGATGTTTAATGCTCGTCGTCTGCAGTCTCTGATGAAGTGACGAGGATAGTGGAGTTTAGAAAATGCTTGTTCAATCATCGTGCATTCTTCTTCAAGAAACTCATTGCTGCAGATTCTGAGTGCACGCAGGAAGAAGCCTATAATTACACCACGTTTGGTTTTGGTGTCGTGGTGAGAGTAAAAGTGGAGAAGATCGTTTTGGTTGGTGGGTTTTCGATAGACTTTAAAACGAAGTTCGTGGTCAGCTTTGCAAAGCAGAACATCAAGTAAAGGAAGAGTGTTGTTGACTTCTTCTTCAAGTGTGAACTGGATTGAAGGCTCGACCTGGTTGAGCTTGTCTTGGAGAGCTTTAACATTGAAGCATTTAGGAGTTATGAGGAGAATGTCATCAACATAACGGAGCCAGGTGACAGACGAAGGAATAATGGTGGAGAAACGTTCGGCTTCTAGATGTTCCATGTATAGGTTCGCCAGGACCGCACTGAGTGGCGAACCCATGGGTAGTCCAAAAGTCTGCTGAAAGAGGTGATTTTCGAAAGAGAAAAATGTAAAGCCAACACATAGTTCAACAAGGTCGATGAAATCGCTGGCTGGAATGGGAAGATCAAGTGAATCGTCAATTTTCCTGGGCAAGAGATCAATGGCTTGTGTAGTAGGTACTTTGGTGAATAGGGAAGTCACGTCAAGGCTGGAAAGTTTCTTATTCCTGATGTTGATGTTGCAAATGCGATTGAGAAGATCACCCAAGTGTTTGAGATGTGCTGAACTGATAGTGCCCAAGAGTTTAGAGAGGTGTTTTGCAAGAATTCCTGAGAGCTGGTGGGGAGCACTGCCTATTCCCGAGAATATGGGCCTCAGTGAGATTTTGGCAGGCCGTACATCCTGGCAGGTCTGGGGTTGCTGAAAATTATTCAAAATCTTTCATCTCGTCCACTGTCAACCACAGAAACTGAAGCCCTCAGCTTAGGCCTCAAATTCGCAACAGGAATTACGAAACCAAAACAAGACCTCAATTTCATTTTGCATTCCTTTAGAACCCTTGAAAAAACCTCGTCAGGACCCGGTGACTTATTTTGCTTCAGTCGGTCTATCTGCTTCACAACCATTTCACTAGTGACTGTCATGTTACATAATTTATCTTCTGGCCCACTATAAAAATTAATTACCTGAATATTATTAGTGTCTTCCTGTGTAAAAACCGAGAGAAAATAATTATTTAAAATCGAGCACATTTCATTCTCTTTGTCAGTAAGGTGCCCCTAGTTATTTTTAAAGGGACCTATCTTATCTCTGACTTTTGTTCTATATACCTGGAAAAAACTTTTTGGGTTAGTTTTAGAATCCCTAGCAACTTTAATTTCACAGTCCCTTTTAGCTTTTCTTATCCCCTTTTTTAATGTCCCTCTTAATGTCAATATACTGATTCATAAGATGACCCTCGCCTCTTTTGATACGCCTATAAATTCCTTTCTTATGCCCTAGTAGATATTTCAGCCTATTATTCATCCATTTTGGGTTATTTCTATTTGATCTAATTTCTTTATAAGGGATAAACGTTCTTTGAGCAGCATGTATTGTGTTCAGAAAACTGTCATATTGATAGCTCTCTTCGTTACCCCAGTCAACAGATGATAAGTGTTCTCTAAGCCCATTGTAATCTGCTAAGCGAAAATCTGGGACTGTTACTGAGTTATCCCTACTATCATACTTCCATTCAATTCTAAATGTAATTGATTTGTGGTCGCTAGCACCCAGTTCCTGGAGTTTACCTGGAGAGAGTTCCGGGTGTCAACGCCCCCGCGGCCCGGTCTGTGACCAGGCCTCCTGGTGGATCAGAGCCTGATCAACCAGGCTGTTGCTGCTGGCTGCACGCAAACCAACGTACGAGCCACAGCCCGGCTGGTCAGGAACCGACTTTAGGTGCTTGTCCAGTGCCAGCTTGAAGACTGCCAGGGGTCTGTTGGTAATCCCCCTTATGTATGCTGGGAGGCAGTTGAACAGTCTCGGGCCCCTGACACTTATTGTATGGTCTCTTATCGTGCTAGTGACACCCCTGCTTTTCATTTGGGGGATGTTGCATCGTCTGCCAAGTCTTTTGCTTTCGTAGTGAGTGATTTTCGTGTGCAAGTTCGGTACTAGTCCCTCTAGGATTTTCCAGGTGTATATAATCATGTATCTCTCCCGCCTGCATTCCAGGGAATACAGGTTCAAGAACCTCAAGCGCTCCCAGTAATTGAGGTGTTTTATCTCCGTTATGCGCGCCGTGAAGGTTCTCTGTACATTTTCTAGGTCAGCAATTTCACCTGCCTTGAAAGGTGCTGTTAGTGTGCAGAATATTCCAGCCTAGATAGAACAAGTGACCTGAAGAGTGTCATCATGGGCTTGGCCTCCCTAGTTTTGAAGGTTCTCATTATCCATCCTGTCATTTTTCTAGCAGATGCGATTGATACAATGTTATGGTCCTTGAAGGTGAGATCCTCCGACATGATCACTCCCAGGTCTTTGACGTTGGTGTTTCGCTCTATTTTGTGGCCAGAATTTGTTTTGTACTCTGATGAAGATTTAATTTCCTCGTGTTTACCATATCTGAGTAATTGAAATTTCTCATCGTTGAACTTCATATTGTTTTCTGCAGCCCACTGAAAGATTCGGTTGATGTCCGCCTGGAGCCTTGCAGTGTCTGCAATGGAAGACACTGTCATGCAGATTCGGGTGTCATCTGCAAAGGAAGACACGGTGCTGTGGCTGACATCCTTGTCTATGTCGGATATGAGGATGAGGAACAAGATGGGAGCGAGTACTGTGCCTTGTGGAACAGAGCTTTTCACCGTAGCTGCCTCGGACTTTACTCTGTTGACGACTACTCTCTGTGTTCTGTTAGTGAGGAAATTATAGATCCATCGACCGACTTTTCCTGTTATCCCTTTGGCATGCATTTTGTTTTGTGCGCTATTACGCCATGGTCACACTTGTCGAAGGCTTTTGCAAAGTCTGTATATATTACATCTGCATTCTTTTTATCTTCTAGTGCATTTAGGACCTTGTCGTAGTGATCCAATAGTTGAGACAGACAAGAGCGACCTGTTCTAAACCCATGTTGCCCTGGGTTGTGTAACTGATGGGTTTCTAGATGGGTGGTGATCTTGCTTCTTAGGACCCTTTCAAAGATTTTTATGATATGGGATGTTAGTGCTATCGGTCTGTAGTTCTTTGCTGTTGCTTTACTGCCCCCTTTGTGGAGTGGGGCTATGTCTGTTGTTTTTAATAACTGTGGGACAACCCCCGTGTCCATGCTCCCTCTCCATAGGATGGAAAAGGCTCGTGATAGGGGCTTCTTGCAGTTCTTGATGAACACGGAGTTCCATGAGTCTGGCCCTGGGGCAGAGTGCATGGGCATGTCATTTATCGCCTGTTCGAAGTCATTTGGCGTCAGGATAACATCGGATAGGCTTGTGTTAACCAAATTTTGTGGCTCTCTCATAAAAAATTCGTTTTGATCTTCGACTCTCAGCTTGCTAAAAACTGAGTCATATTGGGACTTGAGTAGCTCACTCATTTCCTTGCTGTCATCTGTGTAGGACCCATCTTGTTTAAGTAGGGGCCCAATACTGGATGTTGTTCTCGACTTTGATTTGGCATAGGAGAAGAAATACTTTGGGTTTCTTTCGATTTCATTTATGGCTTTTAGTTCTTCCCGCGATTCCTGACTCCTATATGATTACTTTAGCTTGAGTTCGATGCTTGCTATTTCTCTGACCAGTGTCTCCCTACGCATTTCAGATATATTGACCTCTTTTAGCCGCTCTGTTATTCTTTTCCATCGCCTGTAAAGGGAGCGCCTGTCTCTTTCTATTTTACAGCTACTCCTTTTTCAGAGGAATAAGCCTTGTGCATACATCGAGTGCCACCAAGTTAATCTGTTCTAGGTATACGTTGGGGTCTGTGTTGCTTAGTATATCTTCCCAGCTTATATCGGTTAGGACTTGGTTTACTTGGTCCCACTTTATGTTTTTGTTATTGAAGTTGAATTTGGTGAATGCTACCTCGTGACTAGTCTCATTATGTCGGTCTGGGGCTCCACACATACATGTCTGAACCTCAATTATGTTGTGATCCTCTGAAACTTCTAAATTAATAACAAGGGATTCATTGTTTGCCAGAACTAAGTCAAGCAGGTTATTACCCCTTGTAGGTTCTGTCACAAACTGCTTCAAAAAACAATCCTGAACTACTTCTAAGAAGTCGTATGATTCTAAATTCCCAGTCAAGAAATTCCAATCAATATGACTAAAGTTAAAGTCTCCTAGAATTACTACATTATCGTGCCTTGTGGCCCTAACAATTTCCTCCCATAGTAGTCTCCCCTGGTCCCTATCTAAATTTGGGGGACGGTATATCACACCTAAAATTAATTTTTCATGCCCCTCTGAAAATTCTATCAAAACAGACTCTGTATGTGTTACTTCAGACTTAATACCCATTTTTATGCAACAGTTCAAACGATCTCTGACATGCAATGCCACGCCACCCCCCTTCCCGATACTTCTATCTACTTGGAACAATTTAAAACCCTGAATGTGACATTCTGCAGGCATGTCCCGACTTTTTGAATTAAACCACGTCTCAGTAATGGCAAATACATCTATGTTACCTGCACTAGCAACTAGTCTCAACTCGTCCATCTTATTCCTAGCACTGCCACTATTTGTGTAATAAATATTTAAAGACCCTCCTCTCTCTTTACCCTTCCTGCTCCTTTCTGTTATTCCACTAAACCTATTACTGTCCTTGTCAATTAGTGCCACTGGCTTTCCAATATCCACCTTATTTTGCCTATTACTAGTCCTAGTACTCATATTACTACCCTGTGACTTCACAGTTTTCCCGCAAAAACCCATACCACTAACTATTCATAGTTTAAAGACCTAACAGCTCCCTCCACTGCGTTGGCCAGTGCTCCCACCCCACACCTAGATAAGTGAACCCCATCCCTGGCATACATGTCATTTCTGCCATAGAAGAGGTCCCAGTTGTCAATGAATGTTACCACATTTTCCTTACAGTATTTGTCCAGCCAGCAATTGACACCAATTGCTCTGGACAACCATTCATTTCCAACTCCTCTCCTTGGCAAAATGCCACATATGACAGGTTTCCCACCCTTCCTCCTAATTATCTCTATTGCTGACCTATACCTGCTAATCAGGTCCTCACTCCTACGTCTGCCAACATCGTTGCCTCCAGCACTGAGACAGATAATAGGATTGCTCCCATTACCTCTCATGATGTCATCCAGACGGCTAACAATATCCTTCATCCCAGCCCCAGGAAAACACACTCTCTGCCTCCTACTCCTATCCTTCAAGCAGAATGCCCTATCCATGTACCTAATCTGGCTATCCCCAACAACAACAATGTTTTTACCTTCCTTGGCGTCGTCCATCGTGATGCTCCGAGTAGTCGACTCACATTCGCCAGGTAGCATTACACCACTTGTAGAATTCGTCAAGACGTTCTCAGTGGTCTTCATTGGGGTTTCTAGGGATGTCTTACTCACGTCTGCCAATGCTTCTTTGGTGCTCATTGTGGCATTCCCAGTAGAACACTCACATTCGTCAGGTAGCACCGAGAATGGGTTGGAAGTTTCCACGGTAGTCTTCTGGTTTCTCGTTGTTTCTGCCTCTCCAACCGTTTTCTTGATCTTCAGTTTGGTTCCATGTTGCCCGGCCACTGACCAAGCTCCCCTCTTAACCTGGGGACTCACAACAGGAGGATTACTACGAATCCTCTTGTTCTCCTCCGTTAATCGCCGTATTTCCATCTTAGCAACTCTGAGCTCTTCTCTCAGCTGCTGGTAAAGTTGCTCAAGAGAGGGCATCCTGGTTCAGATTCACAGAGAGCACACAAACAGGTCTTCACAGAGCTAAGTACACGTCACTAGTTACACTCTAGTTACAACCTGGTTGACATGGTTCTAGGTACAACCTGGTTGGCATGGTTCTAGGTACAACCTGGTTGACATGGTTCTAGGTACAACCTGGTTGACATGGTTCTAGGTACAACCTGGTTGACATGGTTCTAGGTACAACCTGGTTGACATGGTTCTAGGTATAACCTGGTTGACATGGTTCTAGGTACAACCTGGTTGACATGGTTCTAGGTACAACCTGGTTGATATGGTTCTAGGTACAACCTGGTTGACATGGTTCTAGGTGGAACAAACCTTGGTAATAAATACCGACAAGTTGGTTTAGAAAGACACGTAAGCAAACACTACAACATATTTATTAGAAAACGTTTCGGTCCTGGGACCTGTTAGAAGTGATCAAGGTCCCAGGACCGAAACGTTTTCTAATAAATATGTTATAGTGTTTGCTTACGTGTCTTTCTAAACCAACATGGTTCTAGGTACAACCTGGTTGACATGGTTCTAGGTACAACCTGGTTGACATGGTTCTAGTTACAGGTAGGTGTCCAGTTTCTTCTAAACTAAATAATGCGCCTGGAGGCCAGAAATCAGTAAAACCGGTTGATAAGTGTTTAACTACGATGAAAGAGCACTATACCCTGGATCTCTTGTTTAAATGAACCATTAATCCAGCGTCAACAGGGAGGAGTGGAACTCTTCTCCAGGGGATTAAAATTCGTAGGTGGTTACCTGGAGGTTACCTGGAGGTTATTCCGGGGATCAACGCCCCC
The DNA here is from genome assembly GCF_038502225.1 of Cherax quadricarinatus. Taxonomy (NCBI): domain Eukaryota; kingdom Metazoa; phylum Arthropoda; class Malacostraca; order Decapoda; family Parastacidae; genus Cherax; species Cherax quadricarinatus. Next base: position 7,094,573 of record NC_091355.1, read on the forward strand.
GCGGCCCGGTCCATGACCAGGCCTCCCGATGATCAGGGCCTGATCAACTAGGCTGTTACTGCTGGCCGCACGCAGTCCAACGTACGAGCCACAGCCCGGCTGATCCGGCACTGACTTTAGGTATCTGTCCAGCTCTCTCTTGAAGGCAGCCAGGGGTTTATGGGCAATTCCCCTAATGCTTGATGGGAGGCTGTTAAACAGTTTTGGGCCCTGGACACTTATGGTGTTTTCCCTTAGTGTACCAATGGCGCCCCTACTTTTTATTGGGGGCATTTTGTATCGCCTGCCCAGTCTTTTACTTTCGTAGGGAGTGATTTCTGTGTGCAGATTTGGGACCATTCCTTCCAAGATTTTCCAAGTGTAGATTATGATACATCTCTCCCTCCTGCGTTCCAACGAGTACAAGTCAAGTGCTTCCAAGCGTTCCCAGTAGTTAAGGTGCTTGACAGAACTTATACGTGCAGTAAAGGATCTCTGTACACTCTCTAGATCTGCGATTTCACCTGCTTTGAATGGAGATGTTAATGTACAGCAGTATTCTAGCCTAGAGAGAACAAGTGATTTGAAAAGGATCATCATGGGCTTGGCATCTCTCGTTTTGAAAGTTCTCATTATCCATCCTATCATTTTCTTTGCACGTGCGATCGTGGCACTGTTGTGATCCTTGAAAGTGAGATCCTCAGACATTACTACTCCCAGGTCCCTTACATTATTTTTCCGCTCTATTGTATGGCCGGAGTCAGTAGTATACTCTGTTCTAGTTATTATCTCCTCCAGTTTTCCATAACGGAGTAGTTGGAATTTGTCCTCATTGAACATCATATTGTTTACCGTTGCCCACTGGAAAACTTTGTTTATATCTTCTTGGAGGTTAACCGTGTCCTCAGCAGATGACAGCCTCATGCAGATCCTAGTATCATCGGCAAAGGATGATACTGTGCTGTGGTGTATATCTCTGTTTATGTCTGATATGAGGATAAGGAATAAGATGGGGGCGAGTACTGTGCCTTGTGGAACAGAGCTCTTCACTATGGCAGCCTCCGATTTAACTCTGTTGACCACTACTCTTTGTGTTCGATTTGTTAGGAAGTTGAAGATCCATCTCCCCACTTTCCCAGTTATTCCTTTAGCACGTATTTTATGGGCTATTATGCCATGATCGCATTTGTCAAATGCTTTTGCAAAGTCTGTGTATATTACATCTGCATTCTGATTTTCTTCCAGTGCATCCAAGGCCATGTCATAGTGATCCAGTAGTTGTGAGAGGCAGGAGCGACCTGCCCTGAACTCATGTTGCCCTGGATTGTGCAGATTTTGGGAATCCAGGTGATTTGCAATCCTGCTTCTTAGCACTCTTTCAAAGATTTTTATGATGTGGGACGTCAGAGCTATTGGTCTATAGTTCTTAGCTAATGCTTTGCTGCCACCTTTATGGAGTGGGGCTATATCCGTTGTTTTAAGTGACTGTGGAATTTCACCCATGTCCAAGCTCCTCCTCCATAGTGTACTTAGGGCACGCGAGAGGGGTTTCTTGCAGTTCTTAATGAAAACAGAGTTCCACGAGTCTGGGTCCGGGGCTGAGTGCATAGGCATGTTGTCAATGGCTTTTTCGAAATCTATCGGAGTTAGGGTAATGTCGGAAATCTGGCATACATTTATGGAGTTTTGAGGCTCATTCATGAAGAATTCATTTGGGTCGTCGATCCTCAGACCGATTAGTGGTTCACTAAACACAGAGTCGTATTGGGTCAGTCCCTCGGCCTCACCTCTGGCACTATAAAAGGATTAATTCTCATGCTTCACCTTCACACTGTTCAAGACTACAGGAAGTCGAACACATTTGAGGGACTGACCACCTCAAACTATTACAAGGTTGAAGGACTGATTACATCATCTTTGCCTCTCCAGTGCTTTCGCTGTCCCCATATTACCACCTCTTTATTAGACTGATGAATGTAGATAACTGGTTCAGAGAACTGACAGGTTGATGAATCAGACACATGTGCCAAACAGTGGCTTCATCAGTCCAATAGAGAGGAAAATGATTGAAGATAAGGAGTTTGAGGCAATCAGTCCCTCAGCCTGGAGTTGATGTAATCAGTTTTATTAGCCTGTTTTTGACTGAAGAGGCCCGTTATGCAAGAGAAACGAATCGGCAATAAAGATATCGAAGTATTGCACATGTGTCTCATTTGTCTAGCTGTGCTTGTATATATCCCTATGATCGACACCAACTTCCTGTTGACCATCACTCATTTAGATGTGGATTTGACTGAAGGAAGTTACTGTAAACAGGAGTGAATTACTGCTGACAGGGATGAAGACAAAGGCAAGTGTAGCACAACAAACTGTTAATGAGACAACTGATAGCCTTAGGGAGAGATTTGTCTAGTCAATGATTTTTCCTTAGAGCGACACATTGCAATACAAGCTTATCAAGAAAGGAGGAACACTGCGGCAGGCCTACTGGCCCCTACTAGGCAGGTACTTCTCAAACCCAAACCCACTAACAAAAATATTTGCTGCATGTGTCTTGATCTTCACGAGACTGGCGTGTCACTGGCGTGTACACACGTTCGTGTTGTTCCACAACCGTTCACCGCCTTACTTCCAGGAATGTATGTGAACTCAGTGGGTTGAAAACTAGGATAACCAGTATTGCAGGAGACGGGGAGTCGAGGTTGCCTTTCCTGTGGTCACTGAGCTGTGGCAAGGCTCTTCGTAATGCCAATGCCTTCACTGTCTTGAATGTTAACTCTTGCAACTTGTGGTTCAGACCGGGGATATCTCAGCGTTTTAGCTGTAATTTGCCTGACACTGTTTCGAGAGTTTTCTTACCCACACGACCCGACCCTGATTATAATAAAAAAGAAGCGCTAAGCCACAAGGGCTATACAGCGACCCGACCCTGCACCAGGTCTCCTTGTCGATTGCCTGGTGAACCAGGCTGTTGCTGTTGGCAGCCCTCTGGTCCACATATTGAACACAGCCTGGTTGATCTGGCACACAGTGGAGGCAGTGATCCAGTTTCCCTTTTTACACCGTTGACAACAACCTAAGAAGGATTATCCTTTTTTTATTAATACATAACACATCGGCCGTTTCCCACCGAGGCAGGATGATCCAAAAAAGAAGAAACACTTTCATCATCATTCACTCCATCACTGTCTTGTCAGAGGAGTGCCTACACTACAATTAAAAAACTACAACATATCAGCACCCCTCCTAGTGGGCCCAGGAAATGTACTTCCAACCTCCAGGACTCAAGTCCGGCTAACTAGATCTACCTCGGCTACTTTTAAATCCTAGCACTAAGTATGCTACCACCTCTTACAAGATGCCACCAACAAGTCTACTAACACGGACAGCAGTTATGCAAATGGACACACGTGCAATTTAAAGAGACTTTTCTAAATTCAACATTTCGTCCACCAGGGGGTTTTGTCAAGCCGAATAAGAACATAAGAACGAAGGAACACTGCAGCAGGCCTACTGGCCCATGCGAGGCAGGTCCAAGTCTCCTACCGGCTTAAGCCAATGCACCCAACCTAGTCAGGTCAGGTCACATTGAATCATACATTACATGGACACACTGAGTATTAAGGAAATAGGGCGTGGTGATACTAGTAGTAGTGGTAGTACTGGTGGTGGTAGTAGTAGTAAAGTGTCTCAAGTGATGGCAGAACTATATTTGAAGTAGGATTCATGCTAGAATCTCGGAAACAATATAAGGACCTTCACTGTAACCGTGTTGAAGACTGATAAAAGAGCTGCCTCCACCTCCAGGTAACCTCCAGGCAAGTGCACCTCCGTGTGTCTGGTTCCTGGAGAATCAGACAGGCATCCTTTCGTTCATAATGTGGTTTGTAGTGTAGGGAGCTTGAGCATCCAGTAGGTGTGTGGGCGTGCTGAATCGGAGTGGAGGCTGTTGGAATGTGAGGAAGGGAACACTTAAGAACAGATTCAGGAAAACCTGTTAGCCGAACTTGAGTCCTGGAGGTGAGGACCACAATGCCTGGACTCTGATACTGAATTAATGATGCTGAATATATATGTGACTGGGCTGCTGAAGTAGACTAACTCTCGATACCGGTAATAGGTATATCATAAGTATAGGAACGCGTTTAATTGTTGTAGTCACTCTTCCTAGGTGGGCAACGATTGATGTTATGTATAACACACACAAAAAGAAAACTGTATCTCAAAACACAAAATAACAAACAATCTAAACTGATAAAATGTGGGATGCGAACCATGTAGACACAGCTGATAGTGTTTGTTATTGTTAATATATACTGACTGCTGAGCCTGGGTCAATAATACTGTAATTATTTACGTTTAAAAAAAATACCTCAGTCTCTAAGATGTACTCACCTAGTTGTACTCACCTAGTTGTACTCACCTAGTTGTACTCACCTAGTTTAGGTTGCGGGGGTCGAGTCCGAGCTCCTGGCCCCGCCTCTTCACTGATCGCTACTAGGTCACTCTCCCTGAGCCGTGAGCTTTATCATACCTCTGCTTAAAGCTATGTATGGATCCTGCCTCCACTACATCGCTTCCCAAACTATTCCACTTCCTGACTACTCTGTGGCTGAAGAAATACTTCCTAACATCCCTGTGATTCATCTGTCTTCAACTTCCAACTGTGTCCCCTTGTTGCTGTGTCCCATCTCTGGAACATCCTGTCTTTGTCCACCTTGTCAATTCCTCTCAGTATTTTGTATGTCGTTATCATGTCCCCCTTATCTCTCCTGTCCTCCAGTGTCGTCAGGTTGATTTCCCTTAACCTCTCCTCGTAAGACATACCTCTTAGCTCTGGAACTAGTCTTGTTGCAAACCTTTGTACTTTCTCTAGTTTCTTTACGTGCTTGGCTAGGTGTGTGTTCCAAACTGGTGCCGCATACTCCAATATGGGCCTAACGTACACGGTGCACAGGGTCCTGAACGATTCCTTATTAAGATGTCGGAATG